>NC_091346.1:26794045-26811545 GCF_038502225.1 Cherax quadricarinatus | reverse complement strand
GTTTTTCTTTGTGTAGAGCAAGTGTAAAAATCTAAGAGGAAACTAGACAATCTCCGTCAAGTGCCGGATCAACCAGGCTGTGTTGACCAGACAAGCATGGCCCGGGGTCGGGCTTTGAGAGTAGGTATATCAAAGGGAAGGTAGGTAATCTTCAGGTGATCCATGTTAACTACTTCGTTGATGTCAGTGTTAACAGGCTATTTCAGTTACTTTGTGAAGGCTGCCGTAGTGAACGTTGATGACCGTCTCGATTTAAGAAATGAATTGGCGGGTTAGGCGAGGAAGGTGTACGTGCGGACTCATATTTGGAGTCATTAAGGGGTGATGGTAATGGCCTGGGTCTGGGGGGTGGGGAGGCTGATAACGACTCAGCTGATGATGATGGCTTGCAGTGGGGAGTGAGGTGGTGGTGGTGGGGGGTTAACGAGGGTGAAACAAGTAGTGACAGTGGATTGTACTGGGGTGAGGTAGTGGTGGGGGGGTTAACGAGGTGAAATAGTGACAATTTCTTGCAATGGTAATGGGGGGGGGGTTAACTAGGTTGAAACACGTAGACAGTGGCTGGCAGTGGTAAAGTGGTGGCAGGGGGTTAACTAGGGTGAAACAGCTAGGCTATCTCTGAGGAAGATGTTTGGTGATTGGATGGTTATAAGCTGTCAGGATGGTTAGACGCGGTTCTGATTGTGATGGAAGACGGAAGGTTGGTAGGAATGGTGGTAATTTCAACTGGTAGTGATTTTAATTGTGGGGGATTAACGATGTTATTAATCGTTCATTTGTGTCTGCATAGTTAGATTCATGGCTCTTGGTCCAATTTCTTGACTGGTATTTAGTTGGCTATGATGGGGGAAGGGTGGGTTGTGAAATTTATTGAGTGGGAATAACGTTGTGTGAGGTTGTAGTAACAGTGAATAGTAAGAAGCCTGTGTGGCCAGTGGAGATAGTGAAGTGTAACCCCACTACTCATTACTGTAGTTCACAGATGTTGGTGGGGAGGGGGGTGATGACTAGGGGGTAGCAGGGAGGAAGTAAGGGAAGGGATGGGGAGGGGAGGAGGGTGAAGGTTGTGCTGGCATTAAGAGCAAGGTCAAGGAAGCGTCAACGTTCCCACGCTATTATTAGTGGAACGTTTCAGCGATTACATATGCAGATGCAGTGAGCAAGTCACCTCGCGACTGAATAGTGGGCCAGATTGATAAAAGGTGTATTTCTTCCACGCATTGCAACACTACATTAATCATGATCAGTGCTATTGAGGGCATGTGTTTGTTTAAAATATTGTTTGCATTATTGCTGTCATTACCTTTTTTTTTTTTTTTTTTTTTTTTTTTTTTTTTTTTTGGGGAAAAGGTGCCGCGTGTTTGTGAATCGACACTGACACTCAGAAAGCACCTCCTGGTTTAGTTTTTGGCTTGCTGTTGCGAGTCAAGGCACGTGAGCATCAAAGTCCTCTTGGAAAAAAAATTACCGCCATGCACTCATTTTTGGCGGGAGGAAGGGGGAGAATCTATAGAAATTTGCACTAAGCCGCTTAACTCTACAAAACTTTCGGCTAATGGTTCCGGGGATCATTAACTCTGCGGCGTGATCTCAAACCAGGCCTCATTAATGGAAACGAAATGTTTTAGAAACACTGTTGGAGAGTAGTAGGTATTATTCCTGTAACATTTTACAATGTAGAGGTTCTGGTCTGAAGTTAACATATATATTGTTTGCTATAGAAATTATCACAGTTGCAAGTTTTTTGCAGTATTTATCTAGCCAGCAATTTACGGCTTACCAGAGTGAAAATTCAGTCTGTCCTCGTAGGAGAAATTTGATACATAGGATCAGCGTCATCCTTCTCTGCGTGTTTTCTATCGCATTTGTGTCAGTTCTGTAATATGGAGACCGGAGCTGTGCAGCATGGTCTGGGCGCGGCCTTGCCAAGGATATATAAAGTTGAAGTGTAGCCTTGGGGCTTGTTATTTATGCTTCTTGATGCGAGGCCAAGGATTCTGTTCGCTTTATTGCGAACACTTACTCACTTTTGTCTTGGCCTTAAATTACTGCATTCAGTTTGATCGAGATCTGCATTGTTTAGTTTATAAACACCTTAGTTTTCATTTCCCAGGACTACAACCTTACATTTGCCTACATTAAACTGCATTGACCACTTCTCTGGCCATTGCATCAACCTATCCAGAATTTCTTGTAGCACACTAAGAGTCCTCGCCAGAATTTATCAAACGGCCTGTTTTAGTGTTGTTGGCAAATTCATTCATTCCTATTTATGAAAACTGTTGCCTATCGGTCAGCCACACCTGCATTCAGATGATTTTTCCCTACAATTCCGCGTGTAAAATAAACCCAGTGAAAAACAGGAGCGCTGTGGGCACAATACGAGAACATTGTCTCAGCATTTGTGGACCCAGACTTTTCAACACCCTACTTCAGAATATCAGAAACACTTCCGGAACAAGTGTAAAAGTTTACGAAAGGAAATTGGACATGTGCCACTGACAAGTGACCGGTCAGGCTGTGATAGATATATGGGGCAGGCAGTTGCCTACAGCAGCAGCCAGGTTGATCAGGCTGCCTGGCCCAGGACCGGACTGTGAGAGGAGGAAAACTTTCGAAATCCTTGAAATATATATCAAAGGTAGAAGGCCAATACCCGAAGGATGCTTTTGGGGTCAACGCCCCCGTGGCCCTGTCCCAGACCAGGCCTCCTAGTGGAACAAGGCCTGGCCAACCAGACTTAAAGCTGGCCGCATGCAGCCTGACGTACAACCCATAATCCAGTTGATCAGGAACTGACTTGAGAGCCTTATCAAGTTCCCACTTTGTATTCCCCCCCCCCACTGTTGTATGAATGAAGGTTAAGAAGTCTTGGACACTGTACACTTATTATCTCTTAGTGCACTCATGGCACCCCTGCTCTTCATTGGGAGTATTTTGCACAGTCTGCTGAGCCTCCTGTTTGTACAAAGTGATTTATGTGTGCAGATTCATGACCGGTCCTTCTGCGATTTTCCAGGTGCAAATTATGATGTACCGTATATATCAACGTCTGTATTCCAAGGAGTACAAGTAAAGAGACTACACCCAGTAATTTAGGAGCTTTCAGTTTATGCGTGCAGTGATTGTTCTCGGCAGTAATATTCCAGCATTCCGGAGGAACATCATTGCTTCGCATCTCTTGTTCTGAAAGTTTTCGTTATATATCCTATCATTTTCCTCGCAGTTGTGATAGTGACACTGTTGTGGTCTTTAAAGTGATATTTTCTGATATTATCACGCCCAAGGCCTTCACATTTTTACATATTGTTTTGTGGCCCACTGGAAGTTTGGTCTGTATCTCAAGGGACAGTGATTCCCGAAACCTTTGTGTTTGCTTTACATTCTGCGTGGGACAGACTGACGGACATAATGGAAGTAGGGAGATAAGATTTGTGGTGTGAATAATGTTGAAACGTCTAGCAACGTATACGTGGGACAATGTTCCCACGTATCGCATAGAGTACTGTTCGACGTTGACGGCTCCATTCAAGGTAGGAGAGATCATCTAAAACAGTTAGAGAACGTTTACCGCCCGCTTAGAGCCAATAAAACATTTAAACTGCTGACAACGCCTAAAAGTTCTGAGTATGTATAGGTACTTTCTGGAGCGGAGGAGGGAGATACATGACATATAAGACTGAAAGAGTGGAGAGCATAGTCTCAAACGTACACATTACAATAATGTATTAGAGTAAGATGGTAGGAAGTGTAAAATTAATCTATCGAAAAGCAGGGGCACTGGACACAATCTCAGAACGCCTAGATTTTCAACACATCATAAATATTGCCAGAATAAGCAAACAAGTCTTCAAACTGAATCTGGATTACTGCCTGCCAGGCAGGCACCAGAGAAGCTTAGCACTGGCTGGGCTGCGGAAGTAGACAGACTTCAAATCAGTCACAGGTATCTCCGTTGGCATTGATCACCGTCTTGTGTTGTCCCCCCCACACATTAAAGGAATTCCATCAGCACTGTGACCTGCGCGTGAGAGACAGGTTGGAGGGTAGGAGGGAGGTATGTTTGTATATACCTTGAGTTTCCAGTGTGTCTACTCCCGGAGCCCGGTCATGGGCCAGGCTCGTCTGGTGCTAGCCAAGTCAACTTGGCTTTTGCTGCTGGAGGCCCGCTGCCCCACATATCCATCACAACCTGATTGATCTGGCACCTGGTGTGAGGATAATGAATAAACAGTATCTCAGTCCACATGGCATTGTGCCAGTGTTTTTTTTTTTTTTAATCCATTTGACAGTGAGGATTCCATACTGTGTTTAATTAGACGAGTTACACCGGATAAGACACCATGTTGACGATGTGATTCGCTCATTTTCTTGCTGTGTGAAATGACAATCTCCAGGAGAAAAAAAAAATAATATTTTCCCACTTGCAAAACGATGTAGTGAGGTGTAATGTAAGTGGAGAAAGTTGGTACCAGTGGAGCAGCGGTTGTTGTGCCGAGGTTGAGAAGACTTGAGCAGCCACAGAATCATTACTGTGAGTGAGAGCGATAGTGATTTAAAGCGGGGGAGAGGGGAGGGGGGGGGGTTGGGGGAATGGAGGTCGAATTCTCAGAACCGTCCCTCAAGCGAGTGCTGAGTAGCTGTTTACATATCGTTCATTCTGATGACTAGTAGAAATACGGAGGTTGTATGTTGAGTGGGGTATAGGGTGGAGGTAAGGACATTTTTTCTTAGCGTGTGTGCGTGCGCTCGCGCTCTCGCCTATTTGTACTTACCTATTTGTAGTTGCGGGGATTGATCAGTAGCTCCTGGCCTCGCCTCTCACTGGTCGTTACTAGGCCCGCACACTCCCTGCTCCAAGAGCTTTATCGTACCTCTTCTTCAAGCTGTGTGTGGATCCTCCCTACACTGCATCACACTCCATTTCCTGACAACTCTTATGACTGAATACTTTCTAACATCCCTGTGACTCAGATGAGTTGATAGCTTCCAGTTTGTGTGTGTTTATCAAATAAGGAGATGTAATAAGAAAAATAATGACTACAGGGGGGAACCAATCTATTTCATTAACTTTGTAATTGAACCAGCCATCATTATTCGCGCTCTTGGTAATGACATCTTACTTCCCTCAGGGAATACATGCGCCCCAGGTTAAGAACCACTGCACTAGGTCAAGAGGGGAGGCAAACATTTACGACAATTTCACGTGTAGATATAATTGGGCTCTGGAGGCTAGGAATCAGTACCCTTTCGATAGGCATCAACGGGTAGTAGCCACTACCTCCAAAGTTGGTGGTGCCAGCAAGACTGGCACTGCCAGCCAGCCTTTGCTGATTAGTGAAAATGTAGATATCTGTCCAGCTGATTGATAACGTAGGCATGCGTTCTGCTGATTAGATAGCTATTGCGTAGGCTCCTGGCCTGCCGATTAGTGATTATGTAGGCATCTGACCTGCCGATTAGCGATTAGGCATCAGTTCTGCTGATTAGTGATTATGAAGGCACCAACCCTGCCGATCAGTAATTATGACAGCACCAGCCCTGCTGATTAGTAATTATGTAGACATCAGTACTTCTGATTAGTGATTAGGCATCAGTCGTGATTAGTGAATATATAGGCACCAGCCCTACTGATTTATGATTACTTACGTACCAGCCCTGCTGATTTGTGAATACGTAGGCACCAGCCCTGCAGATTTGTGATTACGTAGGCACCAGCCCTGCAGATTTGTGATTACGTAGGCACCAGCCCTGCAGATTTGTGATTACGTAGGCACCAGCCCTACTGATTTGTGATTACGTAGGCACCAGCCCTGCTGATTTGTGATTACGTAGGCACCAGCCCTACTGATTTGTGATTACGTAGGCACCAGCCCTGTTGATTTGTGATTACGTAGGTACCAGCCCTGCTGATTTGTGATTACATAGGCACCAACCCTGCTGATTAATGATTACAGAGGCACCTACCCTATTTAAAATGATTATGTAGACACCTGCTCTTCTGATTTGTGATTGCATAGGCACCTGCCCTATTAATAATGGATTACGTAGGCACCTGCCCTGCTTATTTATGATTGCGTTGGCACCTGCCCAATAATAAGGGATTGCGTAGGCACCTGCCCAATAATAAGGGATTGCATAGGCACCTGCCCTATTAATAAGGGATTACGTAGGCACCTGCCTTGTTAATAAGGGATTACGTAGGCACCTGCC
Source organism: Cherax quadricarinatus (assembly GCF_038502225.1). Lineage (NCBI taxonomy): Eukaryota > Metazoa > Arthropoda > Malacostraca > Decapoda > Parastacidae > Cherax > Cherax quadricarinatus. The sequence goes on along the minus strand of NC_091346.1, from coordinate 26,805,332 downwards.
TTGTTAATAAGGGATTACATAGGCACCAGCCCTACTGATTAATGAGTACATAGGCACCAGCCCTACTGATTAATGAGTACATAGGCACCTACACTGCTGATTAGTGATTAGACACTCACCATTCTGTTCAGAGGTGGTGTGCAGGAACTTATCCACTTTGAAATGCTTTTGGTCCAAGATATTTGATTTGTTCTCTCATTCCTCGAATCAAATCCGATTACCTCACATTCCTCAGGTACTGTATGATCCTTAAGGGTCGAGTGTTTCCTCGTGACTAGACTAAACTAAGATTAATGCAGTTACACAGTGGATCAGTAGGCCTGCAGCAGTGCTCCTTCTTATAACTTTTCTCGTGTTTTTTTTATTTAGTTTATTTCCCACATGTTGAAAGGGAAAGTATTGCAAAGTGTTTGGTGCTTTACGGGTTTGAATATCGAGTACTTTTCAACCTTCTATCTTTGATGGGTTTCGAGAAATTTCCAGCAGATATACTTAAGTATTGTCTGAACAAAGTAGAAGTTTTCAAGAGGAAGCTGGATAACTAACTGCTGCAAAATCCTGATTACACATCAGAAGTCACAGTTATGGGCCTTTCCTTACGCTAGGAGTTAGTTACCGCAGTGTTTCAGGGGTTGTACTAGCAGCTTGGCATTTTGTGCACGAAAAATATCAGCCTGGTTGATGAGGCCTTGAATCACCAGGAGGCCCCACTTGGGAGCGAGCAGCGGAGGTGTTTACCAGCGAAAACATCCTTCAGGCATCCAACCTATAATTTCTCGAAAGGAAATACTGCAGGAATAATAACTAATAAGAGACACGGAAAAGTAAAAGTGATTACTAAATGTAAGTGGAAGTGTGCAAGAAATATTGACTGCTTGATGGTTGTTTACAGTGCTTTTACTCGGTTAGTTTACTTAAATGTGAAGAAAGGATGAGTTTCAGAACAAAGATTGTATCGGGAAAACATTCCACTGTGTAGAGCTTTTATCAAGTTTGTTCTGCTAGTGTCTTCTCAATTGTTGAATGATTACAGTTTATAGCAACCACTGCTGAACCCAGTGATATACCTGTGATCCGTTTCGAGAGTTCTGCTCTCAAAGTTAGGCCTGAGGCCAAGTTGTTCAGTTATGAACAACCAGGCTGTTGTTATCAGTGGTTCTGTAAACTCCCTGGCAAAATTTCGCCCTGGGCAGTGATAATCGCATTAAACTACTCGATATATCACATGTGCATTAGAGTTAGGTGATGCCAAGTACGGTATCAACGACTGTAAACTAAGCATTGTCATGGAAGTTCGTATCGTCTAAACAACTGACTCCGACTACTGCTTATTGCAGATTTCGTGACCTTGCTCTGTGCGTTGACTCGTATCTTTGACCTTGACTGTGAGATCTTGGTGGTGGCTACCCACCCCCCACCCCCGACATTGCGTAGTTACAAGAGAGAGTGGGTGGGGAAGAGGTGGATGACCCTTATCGCTGATTGCTGCTGTGAAACCACCGGTGAAAGTGTTGGTTAATCGTTTAATCTGGCAAAACATTGCAAGATGTGCTTCCGTGTACTTAGGTCTTTCCAGCTGTGGCCGCCGTATGGTAGAGCTCTTATTGACAAACATTGTAAAGATTTAGACATTGCCACACACCAAGCGGTTAGTTTGGGCACCTAATAGCCATCTTGTGAATGGTAGCGCAAGAGCATATGGAGACAACCTTAAGCACTGGACCCTATATTTTTATTATAATCAAAAAGAAGCTAGCATAAATTCATTTGAGTATATAAAACATGTAAAAAACAAACAAACCATGTAAGATAAATACATGTTGCATACTTTTTTGTTAGTATTAATAATAGCACTGCAGCAGATATAATATTGCAGTAAGTGTATATATTGTATAAGTGTATATTCGTTTACATTATTATGTTTGGCTGGTGCACAGGAATGATAAAGAAGAGGAAGTGAATCCTACAATTGAACTAATTATGAGTACTGGGCCTGCCTCTCAACTCTTATTAAGTAGTTTATTGATTCCAGGTCTCCTTGGTCCGATTATGTATCTCTATTGACCTCCCTACTTTAACCCTTGGTGGCTCACTGGACACAGTATAAATACACACCTGGAGGTGTTTATTTACCGAGTTTACTCATATTTAGAGTTGAAATATTTTTGATAGGGTTCAGGTGAACTGTATTCCTAATGACTCGAATGCATTCTGCTGGCCTTAAGTTCAACAAACACGGCTCGCTACTCGCCTCTCCCCAGGGTAGTTGTTCTCTTTTTTTTTTTTTTTTTTTTTTTAGCTTTTGTTTCCAGTGTCTACTACCCCTTTTTTTCTCCACACACATTTGCTCTTCGTGCACTACGTTATTTATTTCTGTTAGTCACTGATATTTTTTTTTCTGTCTTTTACCCTATCTTCCAACGCAGCTTTCTGTAGCCTCCAACTGTGGAAGTAACAGAAACTCGTACAGTATCCAGGGAGTTTGCTGCCCTGCCAGGTATATGATTGTGAAACGGAAGCTTTATTCGTGTTGTGCACTGGAAAGATCTCTGGTCTTGTCTTTCTGCTTCGTGAACACAAAGTGATTGATACATCTTAATCTTTTACTTATATTTATTATCATTATTTTACCACGTTTCTAGTAGATTTTATTCCTGCAGTCTTGCGAGAATGCATAACTCTTACTATTTGCTATTTGTGTTACGAGTGTGGCACTACTTCAGAAATGTCAAGAAGACATGACGTTGTCGAATACACCGAACTTGGGCCGCAACTTATTCGAAGCTCTGACTTGCAGAGACACTGGTCTTTTACCGGTAACAGTTACCGATAAAAGAGCGTAATCAATTTATTAGACTTCAACAATAAATACATTAATTTCTGTCAAATAAATCACAATCTTACTGAAATATGCATATGAAGAGTTTCGAGAGTTTATTCTCAGAGTCCGGCCATGGGCCAGGCTCGTCCGGTGCTTGCCTGATCGACCAGGCTGTTACTGCTGGAGGTCCTTTGCCCCACATATCCATCACAGCCTGGTTGATCTGGCACCTGGTGAAGATACTTGTCCAGTTTCCTCTTGAAGGCTTCTACGCTCGTTCCAGCCGTGTTTCTAATATCTTCTGGTAAGATGTTGAATAGTCTGCAAGGAAGATAGTATAGGTAATGTGAACTTGAGCAAATGCCGAGAGGATGAAGTCAGTGGTACTAGCAGTGTGGTCTAGACTCATACCAATAAGAAAAAGATGAGATGCAAGTTAGAGAGAGACGCTTCCTCTATAGGCGAAGACAAAGAATCACTGAACTTCTCAAAGCTCCTATACTTTCTCAAGAGAGAAAAGAAAAAGCGGTTAGAGAGATTGACAACAAAAAGATAAATCCGAAAGCATCCGAGTTCAGGAGAGACAGAGGGAGCAGATAAGCTATTAATGAAATGAAAATAAACCCAAAATATTTTATCTCTTGACAAATCGAATGCCCTTGCTTGGAGATGGAACTTACACTGATGACAAAGTACATGAAATACTGACGTCACAGTGTGACTATTGTGTTCAGCGAGCCATTAATTAGACTAAAGATTAACACTCCAAGTATTTTTTTGTGAATGAGAATAAAAAGACTCTCCCAACATCTCTCAAACTTGTGACGTAATCTTGACCTTACCGAACCTTGAAGAAGCCTTTAGTAACGTGGGCAGATGGATAATTAGCTTGATAACATACAGAATCCAAAGAGTATTTAGTGAACAGAGTGGTCAGAAGCTGCCTCGATGACGAATTGTTACCCAATTCTCATTCTCGTATCTGACATTACAGAAACAATCATAGCACTGTATCATTTCTTACAATGATACTAGAATCTATAGGAGAGTTGTATCCATTGAGGACATAGTTAACTTTCAGACTAATATAAAAGCTAACTTTCAGACTAATATAAAAGCTAACTTTCAGACTAATATAAAAGCTAACTTTCAAACTAATATAAAAGCTAACTTTCAGACTAATATAAAAACTAACTTTCAGACTAACATAAAAGCTAACTTTCAGACTAATATAAACCAAGTCTTCCAGTGGGCTACTGACAACAGTATGATCACTTAAAATAATTTTCAGTTAACTTCGCTATAGTAACACTGAAGAAATTAAGACTAGAGCGAAGAATACAACAAACTAGAATTACTCAGAGCGAAAGACTAACGTTGAGGAACTTACCTAAAGGATTCTTTGGGGTTCAACGCCCTCGCGGCCCAGTCCTAGACCAGGCCGCCTGGTGAACCAGGGCCTGCTGTTCCCACGCATTCCATCGTACGAACCATAGCCTGGCTGGTTTGGAACTAATTTGAGGAGCTTGTCAAGTTCCTTTTTGAAGACAACCAGAGGTTTGCTGGTAATTTTCCTTATGCACGAAGTGAGGGCGTTATAAAAAAAAAGTTGGTGACCTTTGACACTCATTGAGTTCTCAGTGTGTTGTACTAGTCGCGCTCCTGCTTTTTATTGGAGGCACTCTGCACTGTCTGCCAAGAGTCCTGGTTTCAAATGGAGTGATTTCGGTGTGCAGGTTTGATAAGCTCTGGTTTGGGATGTAAGTTTAGTCAAGCACCTAAATTATTGGAAACGCTCTGACAGTAAGTCCCTCGATCTGCACTTCTTGAAACTTATTTAAGAAATATACATTGTTTACAAGGGGAGAATTCTAGAGATTGATTCCCTCTGCACACACAAATCAGTCCCTATGAAGGCAAGAGACTTGGAAAACAGTAAAAAATATATCGAGTGAAAAGATGGGGAGGGATACAATAAGCACACTGAGAGAGAACTCAAACATAAAGAAAGCAAAACTTATTCAACACCCTCCCATCCATTATAAGGTGGGTTACCAGCATACTCCTGGCTGTCTTCAAGTGGGAACTTGATAAGTTTTAGTCGGTTCTTGATCATCCGGGCCGTGGTGTATAAACCATACCCCCGGCCGGGATTGAACCCGCGGTCATAGAGTCTCAAAACTCCAGCCCGTCGCGCTAGCCACTAGACCAGCTAGCTGGTCTAGTGGCTAGCGCGACGGGCTGGAGTTTTGAGACTCTATGACCGCGGGTTCAATCCCGGCCGGGGTATGGTTTATTTGCAATCGTGTCATTACGATTTCTTAAGTCGTGGTGTATACGTTGGACAGCGTGAAGCTAGTACCAGTAGCCTAGTTGATCAGGCCATCCACCGGGGAGTATAATCTAGTACTGGGCTGCGAGGGCATTAACCCTCGTGACACTCCAGGTAGGAGCCTGATTGATCAGATCATTCACCGGAAGGCTGGAACCGCGGGCGTTGGCTCCTGAAACAATCTCCAGGTAAGTTCTAGTAATTATCGCCCACACCCACCAGCACCCACACCATCAGACACTAGTGCTTATCTTTGGACATACGGTTTTTGCATGATTAGATACGATATCACGGCGTAGACTGTGTTGAGCTTTTGTCATCGCCCAGTTTAAAAAGTTCACCACAGAATTTAGGCCACTGCCTTGTCACTCTGTTGCTCCTTAAGAGGGACATTTTTAAAAGCAGCCATAAAACAGTTAAAATATTTTGTTTGTACATGCATTATACTGACTTAATGCTTTTTTAAAGAGTTTCGAGAGTTTCACTACTCGGAGCCCGCCATGGGCCAGACTCGTCTGGTACTCGCCTGGTCAACCAGTCTTGCTGCTGGAGACTCATAGCCCCACATGTCCATCACAGCCTGGTTGATCTGGCACCTGGTGAAGATACTTGTCCAGTTTCCTCTTGAAGGCTTCTACACTTGTTCCAGCCGTGTTTCTGATATATTCTGGTAAGACTTTGAATAGTCTGAGACCCCGAATGTTGATACAGTGTTCCCTTATTGTCCCCACCGCACCCCTGCGGTGGAGACATAATAGAATTCTTGTTAATTTCGACATAAATAAATAACAAAAAGGCACAATACCATGACTGGAACGATACACAAATAACCCGCACATGAAAGAGAGAAGCTTACGACGACGTTTCGGTCCGACTTGGACCATTGACAAAGTCACACTGTGACTTTGTCAATGGTCCAAGTCGGACCGAAACGTCGTCGTAAGCTTCTCTCTTTCATGTGCGGGTTATTTGTGTATAGTTTCGACATACCAGCCTGAGGTCAGGCACCCTTCTACTGCCTAATATTTGTTGTTTTTGTAATGTTTACAAATTAGGAGCCTAGTGTTTACCTGGAGAGAGCTTCGAGGGTCAACGCTCCCGCGGCCCGGTCTGAGACCAGGTCTCATGGTGGATCAGGGTCTGATCAACCAAGCTGTTACTGCTGGCCGCACGCAAGCTGACGTACGAACCACAGTCCGGTTGGTCAGGTACTGACTTTATGTGCCTGTCCAGTCCCTTCTTGAAGACAGCCAGGGGTCTAAGAAATTTAAAAGTTTGGTATCTTTATTGCAGCGATCTTTCGCCTGCTCAGCAGACTTTTTTCACTCGAAATGCATAGGTGACTTATATACTGGAGACTAGCAGAGAAGTGGATATGAGGTGATCAATCCCTCAAATTTGGTAAGTATTCTCCATAGCTGTGATCGATGTATGGTACCTGGCCGCGAGGGTGATGATCCCAGTAACCATAGCAAATATTAACAGCAGATATGGAGCATCAGGTGGTTCCTCCAGCCCTTCCTTCTTTGCACAGCTCAGCCAGGTGGACCGATTTGTTTTGACCATATCTGGGAGAAGAGCCGTGTTTGGGATACAGGGAGAGAGATCTGGAGGTGGTTTTGGCAGGGTAAGGGTCAACCTGCAGCCTTCACCCTCTTGACCTGGACACACGCCTGACTTGTGTGACTTAGTCATATCATTTCTCTCTCTCTCTCTCTCTCTCTCTCTCTCTCTCTCTCTCTCTCTCTCTCTCTCTCTCTCTCTCTCTCTCTCTCTCTCTCTCTCTCTCTCTCCCCCTCTCCCTCTCTCTCCCCCTCTCCCTCTCCCTCTCCCCTCCCCTCCCCTCTCCTCTCCGCCCCCTCTATCCCTCCCCTCTCCTCTCCCTACCTCCTCCTCTTGTGTGTGTACGTTACTCCGTCATTCACTCTTCCTTCCCCCGGCCTGCTCCGCCTACAAGTTTGAGTGTTCTGTACATTGCAGTAGTCATCAAAGACATGGGTTTAAATCCCCTCTCCCCCTGCATAGAGAATGAGTCAAGTCACCCAGGTTGGTCATCTCACTCCCCACCGCCGCCGCCGAGAAAGTTACCACTTCTCACAACATAGCAATAATGATGAAGTGCAAATCTGTTGAATGGCTAATAAAAAAAAAGTGGCCAAACGTTAGCTTATATTACGATCGAGCATGAAGATGCAGTTACTCTGTCTGCTCATCCAGTTGTATTTGAAAATTGAAGTCCTAGCTTTTAGCCCAGCCTGTTAGCTTTCTGGCCTCCAGGGTCTGTTAATACACACTCTTGGACCTGTGATATAAACATTGGTAATGGATACCGACAAATTGGTTTAGAAAGACACGTGAGAAAACTCTAGGACATATTTATTAGAAAACGTTACGGTTCTGGGACCTTGATCATTTCAGAAATGATCAAGGGCCCAGGACCGAAACTTTTTTTTTTTAATAAATATGTTTTAGTGTTTGCTCTCGTGTCTTTCTAAATCTTAAAACTGTGTATGGAGATTGTTACTACACTCAGACCGATAAAAGAGCTTCTTAAAGTTCTGTCTTTTGCTATAATGTGTCTTTGGCTTCGTCTCACATCTCAAACTGTTTGTCTCTAATCTGTGTATTTTGAATTTTATGATTGCTTCCCAGATTCTCCTCTCGTCTTTTAGTTGTAAGTCGTAGTTGGCCCAAGGCCAGGCTGCGAGAAGAGGAAACTCGAAGTCCATCAAAGGTACATCCTTCAGTTTCTCCATGTAGTATTTTCTCAATTCCGATACCAATCTTTTGCAATCTTTGTAATGTGGCAGATTAGGTGCTGACTCCATACTATGTTGAATTATTTTTTGTTAAGGAGACGGTCCCAGAGAGCAGATGTATAATTACCTTCTTTTTTGTATGCTTCGCTGAAGTAATGTATGTGAAGGTGATGTGAACATTTAGTGATATGTTTGTTGGGATGCTTGCTTCTTATTCTTTCCTTTTATGGTCTTCAGCGTTACTTTTTGTATTCCATGTTCCTCTGCTGTTCTCATTACTTTGCACTTATCTACTGGCCGCTGTACAGACCATGTCTACAGCATCTTTAATCATTTCGAGCATCTCCTTTTCGTTGATCATATTTCTTTTAAGTTTCACGTCTTCATTGTATATTAAATTTAGTTTCCTCCAGCATGTTATTCATATGCTGATTAATTTTAGATTTTGTCGCCGAAGCTACTAGTTCTTTGTGCACCCCATATCCATCCTGTGGACGGTAGCGTTACCCTGAATGACACGGGTTCACACTCAAGAAATTATAACTGTGTTAACCTTTCATCTTACGTGTTCACGAGACAGGAGGAGGAGAAGAGCAGTTTTTCCCAAGTGCTTAACGTTAACAGGCTTTCCTTTCACAACCGTCTAACAGGAGTGGTGTGCTTCCCTGGATTATTAATGCACTATCAACCACATCTTAATACTTATTGATCGGTTTCACTGATTTCTGGTCTCCAGTCCGATCTTTGAAGCTGTGTCGAGTGCCTCCACTGCTTCTCCATCAAGTGCAGTTTACTTACCTCCTTAAGACTGAAAATGTACTTCCTAACGTCTCTATAGCATACTGTCGTCTTTAGCTGCCATTTATGGAGAGACTCCGCGCTTCAACGGTCTTATACTGTTTACTTTGTGTGTGTGTGTGTGTGTGTGTGTGTGTGTGTGTGTGTGTGTGTGTGTGTGTGTGTGTGTGTGTGTGTGTGTGTGTGTGTGTGTGTGCGTGTGTGTGTGCGTGTGTGTGTGTTTGTACGTGTGTGTACTCACCTAATTGTGGTTGCAAGGGTCGATACTCAGCTCCTGGCCCCCGCCTCTTCACTGATCACTACTAGGTCCTCTCTCTGCTTCCTGAGCTTTGTCATACCTAGTCTTAAGCTATGTATGTTTCCTGCCTCCACTGCATTACTTGCTAGGCTATTCCACTTCATGACGACTCTGTGACTGAAGAAGTACTTCCTAACATCCCTGTGACTCGTCTGAGTATTCAGCTTCCAATTGTGACCCCTTGTCTCTGTCCCCTCTCTGGAACATGTGTGTGTGTGTGTGTGTGTGTGTGTGTGTGTGTGTGTCGCGCGCTTGCAAGTTACTCGTCTAGTTTTATTCATCCAGTTGTGTTTGCTAGTGTAGATTCATAACTACTGGCCCCGCCTTAACTCTCATGGATGCGCTTCATTATATGTATGTGTTTGCGTGTCTGCAGAGGGAGGAGAGGGTCTTGGTTTTACTACCCTCACAAGATTACAGGCCAATTAGCATTTTCTCTTTATTGGGGTCGGCGAGTTACAAGGGTAAACTCGGAGAAATTATTTTCTGTTAAGAGTTGTATAACCTTTACCCCTCCACTTCCCCATGCCTCCTTCCTCTTACCTCCTTACTCTCTCCCTCACTCTCTTCTCTGATTACTTGATTATCAGGCTTCATTCATTTATTTTGTAAATTATTCCTGTGTGTATTCACCGGGTTGGTTTGGGAGGGAGGGGGGTCGAGACGACTGCAATTGGCATTACCGATTACTGGTCTCTTGGGCTTAATCATAGCTATTCTTGATGCATGTGTATTGAATGTTTCACCACTTCTCTTCCAACTCATTACATGTGTGTTCTTATCCTTCTCTTTAGTTTTGCATCAGAAAACAGGCCCATACAAAACTTAATTTTTTCTGGTTGTTCATTGATATATTAGGAACAGTAACAGTCCTGGCTCAAATTCTGATATCTCAAGCGTTAAATTACTCTCTGCCATCTTCATTTCAGGTACTCATTGATTCACTGGAGCATTCTGCCTTCATTCCTTCCCGTTTTTTCTAATTTCTAAAGTAAAATCTAGTCTACCTACCATGCCCTGTAGTTGGTTCCGGGGGACATAGCACCACGGCCCTGTTCCAGACAGGGCCTTCTGGTGATGACCCAAGTAGTCAATCCTATAGTGCCTGTTGTCTGGCTCTCTATGTGTACCGTACAAACTGTCTATCCTTGTAACGTTATCCACCGGTAAATTGATTTTAAGTTGAGTGTAGTTCGATATGTTCAGTAATCTGGGGCCACGGATGTTGATACAGTGTTCCCTTATTGTGCTCATACACTGCTACCTGATCATATGCAATCAACAAAGATAGGCCTCAGACCTCGTTGCAAGGCAACTAAGTTGAAACTGTCAGAAGAGTTGCCTCACTTACGTTGCTCTTGAAACTTAATAAGATATAATAGACGCAAAACTGCAAGTTGTGCTATGCAGATGTAAGTACCATCTTTCGCTGTAACAGTTACACTTGCCATAGAAAATGAATTTTAGAGAAATAAATTGTGGTGAAAGTAATTTTTTTTCAATTTAGACTAATTTTAATGAATTTTAAGGACAGAGCCTGGCCAATGGCCGGGCTCGGGGAGTAGAAAGACTCTGAACTCATCAAGGGTATATCATCCCCCCATTCACTCACTGAGCCTCACCCCCCACTCACTGAGCCTCACCCCCCACTCACTGAGCCTCACCTCCCACTCACTGAGCCTCACCCCCTACTCACTGAGCCTCACCTCCTACTCACTGAGCCTCACCCCCTACTCACTGAGCCTTACCTCCTACTCACTGAGCCTCACCTCCTACTCACTGAGCCTCACCACCTACTCACTGAGCTTTATCCCCTATTCATAGAGCTTCACCCCCTCATCCCACCACATTATCTAGGCCTCATCCCACCACCTCATTATCTAGGCCTCATCCCACCTCATTATCTAGGCCTCACCCCGCCACCTCATTATCTAGGCTTCACCCCACCACCTCATTATCTAGGCCTCACCCCCGCCACGTCATTATCTAGGTTTCACCCCCGCCACCTCATTATCTAGGTTTCACCCCGGCACCTCATTATCTAGGCTTCATCCCCGCCACCTCATTATCTAGGCTTCACCCCACCACCTCATTATCTAGGCCTAACCCCCGCTACCTCATTATCTAGGCCTCACCCCCGCCACCTCATTATCTAGGCCTCACCCCGCCACCTCATTATCTAGGCCTCACCCCGCCACCTCATTATCTAGGCCTCACCCCGCCACCTCATTATCTAGGCTTCACCCCCGCCACCTTATTATCTAGGCCTCACCCCCGCC
>NC_091346.1:26776545-26784045 GCF_038502225.1 Cherax quadricarinatus | reverse complement strand
GGGGTTTTGAGGAAACGGAAGGCGTGGGCGAGATTGGAGAAAGAGACTAACTACATAGTAGCTACAATTCAGTCTGGGGAACATAAGGTAGTCATTGCAGTGATGTATAACTCGCCACAGAACTGCAGGAGGCCAAGAGAGGAATATGAAGAGAACAGAGCGATGGTGGACACACTGGCTGAGGTGGCATAAAGAACTCAATCGTGCAAAGCAAAGTTACTGGTTATGGGTGATTTCAACCATAGGGAGATGGACTGGGAAAACCTGGAGCCTCATGCGGGTCCTGACACATGGAGAGCCAAGATGATGGATGTGGTACTTGAAAACCTCATGCATCAACACGTCAGGGACACTACCAGAGAGAGAGGGGAGGATGAACCAGCAAGACTGGACATTGTGTTCACCCTGAGCAGTTCAGACATTGGGGACATCACATATGAGAGGCCCCTTGGAGCTAGCGATTACGAGGCTCTGAGTTTTGATTACATAGAGCTGCAAGTGGAGAGGGTAACAGGAGTCGATTGGGAAAAGCCAAACTATAAAAGGGGAAACTACACTGGTATGAGGAACTTCCTGCGGGAGGTTCAGTGGGCCAGAGAGCTGGTAGGAAAGTCATTGAGCGAAATGATGGAATATGTAACAACAAAATGCAAGGAGGCAGACGAAAGGTTTATTCTCAAGGGCAACAGAATTAATGAGATCAAAGTGAGTCCTTGGTTTACCCGAAGGTGTAGGGAGGCAAAAAACGAAGTGCGTTAGAGGATGGAAGAGGTACAGAAGGCAAAGGATCCAGGAAAATAGAGAGATCAGTCAAAGAGCCAGAAACGAGTATGCACAGATAAGGAAGGAGGCCCAACGACAGTATGAAAACGACATGGCATCAGAAGTCAAGTCTGACCCGAAACTGCTGTATAGCCACATTAGGAGAAGGACCAGGTGATCAGGCTGAGGAAAGAAGGTGGGGAACTCACACGAAACGATCAAGAGGAATGTGAGGAGCTCAACAAGAGATTTAAGGAAGTATTCACAGTGGAGACAGGAAGAACTCTGGGAAGACATGACAGGGAGACACCAACAGGGAAGACAGGACAGAGGGGGACACCAACAGGGAAGACAGGACAGAGGGGGACACCAACAGGGAATACACCAACAAGTGCTGGATGACATACAACTGAGGAGGAGGTGAAGAAGCTGCTAAGTGACCTTGATACCTCAAAGGCAATGGGACCGGACATCTCCCCGTGGGTCCTTAGATAGGGAGCAGAAGTGCTGTGTGTCCCATTAACCACAATCCTCAACACATCCCTTGAAACTGGGCAACTACCCGAGGCATGGAAGACGGCAAATGTAGTTCCCATTTTTAAAAAAGGAGACAGAAAAGAGGCGCTAAACTACAGACCAGTGTCACTGACGTGTATAGTATGCAAAGTCATGGAAAGGATTATCAGGAGGAAAGTGGTGGAGCACCTGAAACGGAACAAAAGTATAAATGACAACCAGCACGGTTTTATGGAAGGCAAATCCTGTGTCACAAACCTTCTTGAGTTTTATGATAAAGTAACAGAAGTAAGAGACGAGAGAGAGTGGGTTGATTACATCTTCTTGGACATCAAGAAGGCCTTCGACACAGTTCCTCACAAGAGATTAGTGCAGAAACTAGAGGATCAGGTGCGTATAACAGGAAGGGTACTGCAGTGGATCAGAGAATACCTGACAGGGAGGCAACAACGAGTCATGGTACGTGATGAGGTATCACAGTGGGCACCTGTGACGAGTGGGGTCCCACAGGGGTCGGTCCTAGGACCAGTGCTATTTTTGGTATATGTGAATGACATGATGGAAGGGATAGACTCAGAGGTGTCCCTGTTCGCAGATGATGTGAAGTTAATGAGGAGAATTAAATCAGATGGGGGATCAGGCAGGCCTTCCAAGAGACCTGGACAGGCTGGGCACGTTTTCGAGCAACTGGCTTCTCGAATTCAGCCCTGCCAAATGCAAAGTCGTGAAGATCGGGGAAGGGCAAAGAAGACCCCAAACAGAGTATAGGCTAGGTGGTCAACGACTGCAAACTTTGCTCAAGGAGAAATATCTTGGCGTGAGTATAACACCGAACACGTCTCCGGAAGCACACATCAACCAGATAACTGCTGCAGCATATGGGCGCCTGGCAAACCTGGGATTAGCGTTCCGATACCTAAGTAAGGAATCTTTCAAGACACTGTACATCGTGTACGTCAAGCCCATACTGGAGTATGCAGCACCAGTTTGGAACCCGCACCGGGTCAAGCACGTTAAGAAATTAGGGAAAGTGCAAAGGTTTGTGACGAAGTTAGTTCCAAAGCTAAGGGGAATGTCCTATGAAGAAAGGTTGAGGGAAATCGGCCTGACGACACTGACGGACAGGAGGGATAGGGGAGACATGATAGCGACATACAAAATACTGCTTGGAATAGACAAGGTGGACAAAGACAAGATGTTCCAGAGAGGGGACACAGAAACAAATGCCACTCTTGGAAGTTGAAGGCTCAGATGAGTCACAGGGATGTGAGGAAGCAGTTCTTTAGTCATAGAGTGGTCAGGAAGTGGAGCAGTCTGGCGAGCGATGTAGTGGAGGCAGGAGCCATACATAGCTTTAAGGAGGACCTAGTAGCGTTCAGTGAAGAGGCCGGGTCAGGAGCTGAGTCTCGGCCCCTGCAACTCCAATTAGGCGAGTACACACACACACACACGGAGGTATATACGTCCTTTCATTTTCTTCACACATTTCGTGTTTTTTTTTTTTTCCCTTTACTATGATGGGTGAGGTATATATGTCCTTTCGTGTTTTTTTCTTCACACTTTTCGCAATTTTTTCACCATTACTATAATGAGGTAAATACGTCCTTTCATTTTTCTCAACACTTTTCCTGATGTTTTCCTCTTTACTATGGTGATTGGTGTGATAAGTAAGATGAATCCTTGTAGACAAGTGTCATATCTCACCATAACTCAAGTTATTGTCACTTTCATTCGGAATCTTCACGATTATTTTATAAACACACAAATGTGTTAGTGTCTACCTGTTGTTGATTCCGAGGGTCTTCACCCCTGCGGACCTGTCTTAGTCCAAGCCTCCTGGTTGATGGTTTGATCAGTCAAGCTGTTAGTGCCAGTAGCACGATGTCCAGTGTAGGCACCGCAGTCTGGCTGATTAGGAGCCGAATAGAGGAATATAAGTTCCCCTTCGAAAACCGCTAGGATAATTAATTGCCCTACTCTGGAGGGTTGTGGCCGGTGCCGGCGAGTGCAGGTGTGAATGAGACGAGAAGAGAAAGTAAAGGAAGGAATGACGGAGGGTCGGAGGAAAGGTTGGAGGGAGACGGGAGGAGGTAAAAGATTTGATTCAAAAGTTTCAGGTTTACCTGTTTATGCAGCTGCTTTGTTTCTTCATTGGTATTAAGCTGCTACTGTTTCGACTACAGTGAATGATACGAGCATAAAAAAATCAAAGATCACGGCACTGTTGAATATTGTATGTAATTCAGCATCAGGTATGTGTACCTGGTCATGGACCGGGCCGCGGGGGCGTTGATCCCCGGAATAACCTCCAGGTAACCTAAATTGTGCCTACTGGAGTAGAGCACAAACTCTTGGTTCTCATAAACCATACCACGGGTGGGGTTTGAACCCGCGGTCAGAGAGTCTCAAAACTCTAGACCGTCGCGTTAGCCATTGGGCCTAGCTTGTGGTGTCTATGCTAACCTTCCTATGGTGTAGATATATACCTAGTTGGATGAATCTTTTTGAAGCTAGCTGGCCCAGTGGCTAACGCGACGGTCTGGAGTTTTGAGACTCTCTGACCGCGGGTTCAAACCCCACCCGTGGTATGGTTTGTTTGCAATCGTGTCATTACAATTTCGTGAGTCTTGGCTCTCATGTTAGCTTCGACCAGTATAACTTGTGTCTAGGTCTCTTGGTTTCTATCATATTCACTCTCGAATCCGCGTAAGAAATGTATCTACTGCTGATTACAAGCCTTACTTATTATCCCTGTGGTTCATTTGTGACCAGCTATCCAGCTAACTCCGACGTTAGTTTTACATACTGCGTCCTGCCAATTCCCCTGATTACCTTTTACACTTAAGTAGTTGCACCTCTCCCAGGCTGGCGTTGGTCACCTCTTCCCGGCTATCATATTCTTAATTTTGTTGGCTTAAACTCTAGCAAAATCTTATTATCTACCAAAGTTTTGGTTCAGCGCAGCAAAGACTATATTTCTTTGTGGCCCGCATGCAGGTTGGCTGCTACCTGTTTCCGCAGTGACTGCTAGTATCAGGGTAATCTTCAGGAAATCGAATTGTTTGAGGAGGGGGGGGGGGAATGAAGTCTCGGCTCCTGGGTCCTCTTCTCTCAAACTCACGAAATTTGTCAAAGGTGCTGGTCTTTTGAGCCTTATCATGTCTAATCTAAAAGCTATGTGCCCCCGTGGCCTGGTGGCAAAAGCTCTCGCTTCACAAGGCGAGGGTCTGTGTTCGATTCCCGACGAAGGGGTGGAAACATCGGACGTGTTTCTTTACACCGGTTGTCTATGTTCACCTATCAGTAAAATGGGTACCTGGGTGTTAATCAATTAGTGTGGGCCGCATCCTGGGACAAAACTGACCTAATTTGCCAGAAATGCTCTGCATGACAAGCTAGGCCTGACTCACGAAATCGTAATGACACGATTGCAAACAAACCATACCACGGGCGGGGATAGAACCCGCGATCAGAGAGTCTCAAAACTCCAGACCGTCGCGTTAGCCAGTGGTGCATATGCTAACCTTCCTATGGTGTAGAAATATACAGTTGGACGAATCATATTGTGGCTAGCTGGTCCAGTGGCTAACGCGACGGTCTGGAGTTTTGATTCTCTGATCGCGGGTTCTATCCCCGCCCGTGGTATGGTTTGTAAGCTAGGCCTGTATATATGTACATGTACTTGTAGTAAATAAAGATATTATTATTACTATTATTATTATGTATCGAGTTGCCTCCTTCACTTTCTCATCCAAATCCTTCATTTTTCAACCATTCTGAAAAAAATACCTACTTCCTAACATCCTATTACTCTACTGTCTCAAGCTCCCACATATGTTCCCCTGTCCTTGTGTGTGTCGGGGGGGGGGGAGATGGGGTGTTTATTTTAGTGTCAGTAGCGTAGTATTACATGCAGGTGTAAAACAAACATGACTACACTGCACAGTTGCCTCTAATTAACACTCATTCATTGATTTGTCTCGGATTCCGGACTAGCTGCAGTCTTTAAGGACACCTCTACCTGTGTGTGTGTGTGTGTGTGTGTGTGTGCGTGTGTGTGTGCGTGTGCGTGTGCGTGTGCGTGTGCGCGCGCGTGAGTGCGTGCGTGCGTGCTTGCGTGCGCTCACTTGTATTTGTAGGGGTCGAATCGCGGTTTCTAGTGGTGCCTCTCAGCTCTTCTGTATCCGAAGTATCTTTCAGTGTATATACAGACTTTAATCCCCATCTGAAAGTTCTTGGAGTAATTTGAGTGGGGCGTTGTAATGTATATACTAAGCTTTTCATTGGACTGTAAAGAACTTTTGTGTGGCGTGTAGGGGATTTTTAGAAGGGGTGTAGGGGTATCAGGAGTGTAGGGAAATCAGGAGTGTAGGGATATGAGGAGTGTAGGGGAGCTTCAGGAGGGGTTTAGGGAACTTAGAGAAAGATGTCCATGTCGGAGAAAGATGCCAGTGATCTGGTGATATTGGGTGCCAATGGACAAGTCTTCCCAGTTGCTTCTACATGACTGAATAAGTCAGGTTAAGGCACTCAGTTTTCGTTCACCCAACTTGAAGTTGAGAGTATCTGCTGCAATTTTAACAAGTTCCACTGGTGCGCTCGATAATGTTACTAGTGTACATATCCGAGATCAATCAATAATAGTTTTCGCCCTCCTAGACCATGATCAAGTCACTCGCGACTTGATATTGGTCCAAGATGGAAGGAGATGTACAATTTCACAACCCGCACGTAGGAGAGAGAAGCTTACGACGACGTTTCGGTCCGACTTAGACCATATACGTCGTCGTAAGTTTCTCTATGTGCGGGTTGTTTGTGTGTTATTCCAGCCACGGTATTGTGCCCTTTCGTTCTTTACCTTTGATATACCTTTGATCTTTCTGTTCAATTTCATCTTTAATTGATGGTTAGACTACTTGTAAAATATATTCAGTTTTTACTTTATAAATTTATTGCAGGTTTTCAGTTGCTTCCCAAGCAACAGTTAGATGTTATTACATGTTTAATTGCTCTTTGCAGGGGTTGAATCATAGCTCTTGGCCCTGCCTCTTTACTACTAACAGGTTTTGCCGATTCCTGGTCTACAGAGTCCGAGCATACCTACTCTTGAAACTGTGTATTACGTGTGTATGACCATTTGTTCTGTATTTGTGTGTGCCACCTGTTTTGCATTTGTGCTCTTATAACCCATGGTCACCAGCGTCTGAGCATACCTACCTACTCTTGTACATAAATGGTATACAATACAGACAAGACGAGGAGTTAGACACATGTGCAACATCTGGGTATCTTTATTTGTACACGTTTCGCCAACCAGTGGTTTTATCAATACAAGGATATAATGTGAAGAAATATATACAAGATGAGGTAATCAGTTCCCCAGCCTTGGAGTTGGTGAAGAGCACCGTAGTCTTCCAGACTACGGTGCTCTTCACTAACTCCAAGGCTATAGGAATGATTACCTCAGCTTTTGTATATATTTCTTCACATTATGTCCTTGTATTGATAAAGCCACTGGTTGGCGAAACGTGTACAAATAAAGATACCCAGATGTTGCACTTGTGTCTAATTTCCTACCAATTCTTGAAGCTGTGTAGGGTGTGCGCGCTTGTATCAGCGCGTTTTCTTCCGCGTTCGTGTGTGTGTGTGTACCATTTCTTGTTTTGTATTCGTGTTTTCATACCGGACATTGAGAGTAAATGATATATATTGACAGATGTGAAAAAAGATACTTATGTTTGGTTCAGGACATTTATTAAAGGAAACGTTTCGCCACGAGTGGCTTCATGTGCCCGAAGAAGCCACTCTTGGTGAAACGTTTCCTTTAATAAATGTCCTGAAATCTACATAAATGGCTTTTTCCACAGTATATAGTTTCATTTCACTGTGCAGTATTCTATTTTTTTTAGCCTCCCGTCAAGGGAAGAGCTCTTGGTCCAAGGAATTGGAGCTATCGTTCCCTTGGATGACATCCGACTTTTTCATGCCTCATGCGCTTTTCGCTAAATGTAATAATTTTGCAGTTTTCTACGTTTTTTCTTCTGTCAAGTGTCATCTGGTACCATCAGCTTCATGTGTGGGGTCTGCCCCCACACAAGCAGCTGATGGTCATCACTAAAGTCATCACCAAAGTCTGTTCACAGGTTGGGCTTTTGGAGCTGGAAAATCGAGACCAAAATCAGGTATGTATACGTCTTGTTCCCATTCATTAATTAATTTTCT
>NC_091346.1:26694045-26746545 GCF_038502225.1 Cherax quadricarinatus | reverse complement strand
GGGCCTGCCAGTTTTAGTATTCATCTGCCATAAGTTCAGTCCTCACCCGTTCTGTGATTTGATTAGCCCACTATACACAAATAACCCATACATATGACGGGGGGGGGGAGGCAAGCTTATGACGACGTTTCGGTCTGACTTGGACCATTTACAAGTCACACTGCAGGTTATTTGTGTATTTTTCCAGTCACGGTATTGTGCCTTTTTGTTATGTAGCCCTCTATATTTGAAACTAAATCCGTGTGGATCAGAGCTCAGGAAATGGTAGAGATTCGATCCTCCAGCCGCTAACAGTAGAAGAGACTGCTGTAGCAGCCAGGCTTTCTAGATGTAGCGTATTCAACTCTCTAAGTCTTCAAGAGAGAACATCATAAGTTCCTAGTCTTAATGATTAGTCGGCTTGTGGTTGGTACCTTCGTTGGACTGCTTTCTGTCAGCACTACGGGCCTGATTGATCAGGCCATCACCTTGGAGGGGCCTGGTCTGGGATCGGGCGACGGGGGGCGGTGATCCCCTGAAATCAACAACAGGTAAGTGTGCCTGTAATAACACCAGTGGAAGGTAAGCTAAGATAGTCGTGCTTTACTCAGCCTCCAGGCTCAATTATCTCAGTGCCACTAGGGGGAGGGGAGGGCTGTAGAAATAATCTCCCTAATTATCTTTACTGATGGTAATTACCTTTACTCACGGCAGCCCACTTTTAGTTTGTGAAATTATTGTTACTGTCGGACGAGTAACAATATTGAGGGGTCCGAAAAGTACCTCGAGTAAATTAGAAGATTTAGCGTGTATCGAAATAGACTCTCAACTTCAATTTTTGTTGAGGTGTTGTGTTGGGTTTATAGTGGCGTGGTTAGTGAAGAGGCTTCCTGCAAGGACTTAATATTCTTCACAACACTGCACTTGTGGTTACTTTAAATAATGTAACACTGAACTGGTTTTCACCTCTTGGCGCATGATTTATGCGCCGCTTTAGATCTTAGAGTCGCCACCTCCCCCGACCTCAAATAATAGTACGTAAATATTGTGCTTCTAAACATCAATTGAAAGCACAGCGTTATATGCTAATGATTTGTAGATGAGTAAGACATTTGTGTAACAATTGGATCTCTTTAATGTCGCAACGTTTTGTCTGTTGAACAAGGGAAACGTTTTGACATTGAAGATATCCAACCATTGCACAAATGTCTTACTCATCTACCTGTCTGTATTGTTTACTTTTAATATAATGATGCTTGGGCCTCCACATATATAAATTATGTTAAATGGTTACTGCAGCAACCATCCAGGGTTGTACTGGTTAATGGTTACTGCAGCAACCATCCAGGGTTGTACTGGTTAATGGTTACTGTAGCAACCATCCAGGGTTGTACTGGTTAATGGTTACTGTAGCAACCATCCAGGGTTGCACTGGTTAATGGTTACTGTAGTAGCCATCCAGGGTTGCACTGGTTAATGGTTACTGTAGCAGCCATCCAGGGTTGCACTGGTTAATGGTTACTGTAGCAGCCATCCAGGGTTGCACTGGTTAATGGTTACTGTAGCAACCATCCAGGGTCGCACTGGTTAATGGTTACTGTAGCAACCATCCAGGGTCGCACTGGTTAATGGTTACTGCAGCAACCATCCAGGGTCGCACTGGTTAATGGTTACTGCAGCAACCATCCAGGGTCGCACTGGTTGTTACTGCAGCAACCATCCAGGATCGCACTGGTTAATGGTTGCTGTAGCAACCATCCAGGGTCGCACTGGTTAATGGTTACTGTAGCAACCATCCAGGGTCGCACTGGTTAATGGTTACTGTAGCAACCATCCAGGGTCGCACTGGTTAATGGTTATTGTAGCAACCATCCAGGGTCGCACTGGTTAATGATTACTGTAGCAACCATCCAGGGTCGCACTGGTTAATGGTTACTGTAGCAACCATCCAGGGTCGCACTGGTTAATGGTTACTGCAGCAACCATCCAGGATCGCACTGGTTAATGGTTACTGTAGCAACCATCCAGGGTTGCACTGGTTAATGATTACTGTAGCAACCATCCAGGGTCGCACTGGTTAATGGTTACTGTAGCAACCATCCAGGGTCGCACTGGTTAATTGTTACTGCAGCAACCATCTAGGATCGCACTGGTTAATGGTTGCTGTAGCAACCATCCAGGGTCGCACTGGTTAATTGTTACTGTAGCAACCATCCAGGGTCGCACTGGTTAATGGTTACTGTAGCAACCATCCAGGGTCGCACTGGTTAATGGTTATTGTAGCAACCATCCAGGGTCGCACTGGTTAATGGTTACTGTAGCAACCATCCAGGGTCGCACTGGTTAATGGTTACTGTAGCAACCATCCAGGGTCGCACTGGTTAATGGTTACTGTAGCAACCATCCAGGGTCGCACTGGTTAATGGTTACTGTAGCAACCATCCAGGGTCGCACTGGTTAATGGTTACTGTAGCAACCATCCAGGGTTGCACTGGTTAATGGTTACTGTAGCAACCATCCAGGGTCGCACTGGTTAATGGTTACTGTAGCAACCATCCAGGGTCGCACTGGTTAATGGTTACTGCAGCAACCATCCAGGGTCGCACTGGTTAATGGTTACTGCAGCAACCATCCAGGATCGCACTACCGTCATGTGATACCAGTGTGAAATGGAAGCCTTTAAATATTTGACATTCTGGCAGCATTGTTTGTCCTTCATTTTCTCCTATAAACAGACGAGTCTTACAAATGTCTGATTGCATTTATTATGCATCTGCCTTTAAGTAAATCTGTTTCTTAATTTATGAGAACTCTGAAACTGGGCCACGGACGACGATTCTCGGAACCATTGTTAGGTACATCAGTTATTAACACGATTCTGGCCTCTCCGTGCAGGTTCCTTGATGCATCAAAGAGGTTCTTGAACCTAGGAATGGGACCTATTCTACCCTTCCTTGGATCGAATCTGATTGCCTCCTAATTCCCAGCCGCTGTGTAATCCCTATTTAGAGCTTCCCTGAAACTGATTATGATAATAGGTTACTGGAACCATTGTGCCAGGAGCTCAGTCTTAGAACGGACATAAATTGAAAAAAAAGAAAGTGAATATTGGAAAAAAAAATTCTACGACTAAAATGTGAAGCTAAATGTGTACTGAATGCAAGTATAAGTTTGTAATGTTTGACTGTCATCTTAAACGTTAATGGGTCAGGAGAAAACTGTCCTGCCAGAGTGCAAAACTTTTAACATGGGCTTCAGTTTTATACTTTAATGACAGGAGGGTAGTATTTCCCCGGATGGATGGTGCTGTCTACCAGTCTATTACAGATGAGTATGTTGGGTGCAGTGCTTCATTTTACGTGTTTGTTGTGATACAGTGTAATGAACGTCGTGTGGTGGTCTGTGTCCTGATACTGGAAGTAAGAGCAGGGTTCCTGAAGTGACTCAAGTATACCATATACAATGTACGAACTCCACCACCACAACTATTGCAGGTAGTCAACTACTACTATCATTACACCACCACGCTATTGCTACTACTAGTGTTATAATAGTAATACTCACGATAATCTGGAGTATTATTGTGGCCGCCGCTCCCACCGTGGGAACACAACGTGTACACTTGCCTCACCTTTGCCCAAGGCTGAAAATCATGACAAGAGAAGCGATCATCTGATTCTTACGAGTGTGTTTAAACCCGCAGTTACGTAACCGGTCCCTGGGGGCTTGGGGAGGGTGGGGGGGGCAGCCTGCGAGGGTAGTAGTGAGAGGGAGGTATTAGGACGCTCAGCGTAGGGGTGAGGGAGACTAGTGCGAAGGTTGTAGTGGGGATCCAAAACGTGTATGTAGCTGTAGTGTGTGTGTGTGTGTGTACTCAATTGTGGTTGCAGGGGTCGATTCATAGCTCCTGGCCCCTCTTCGCTGGTCGCTACTAGGTCTACTCTCTCCCTGCTCCATGAGCCTTTTCGTAGCTGTGTGAGGATCCTGCCTTCACTACTCTCTCCAGATTGTTCCACTTCCTGACAACTCTAAGGCTAAAGAAATACTTCCTAACATCCCTATGACTCATTTGTGCGTGTTGAGTCTGGGTTGCCTTGTTTGCTTTGCAAAAGTTAAGTGTTTCCCACTATGCAATTTTTTTTTTTACCTGTTTATAGTGGCCTGTATGCACTAGCCAAGGCTGAGCTTCAGCTCTCGGGCCCCGCCTCTCGTGTATTGATATTTTGGCTTATTTGGGCGTTTTGCTTCCATTGTACCCTCTCGTGGTCCCTCATAAGTCAGTCTTTGTTTAATTTTTCTGTGTCCCTTTTACGTAGTGCTTTTATCTACCGTAAGTCTCTCAGAAAAAATACGGTCAAAATCTTAAGAGGCGTTAATAGGGCAGATAGGGGCAGACTGAATTAAGCAGATCATAGTCAAGGGAACACAGGTAGAAGCTGAGGACACACGTGACTCAAAGGAGTTAGGAAGTATTTCTTTAGTGTTAGGATGGTTCAAGAGAACAGATACGGTAAGGCCTAAGGTGGCAGGAATTAGTGATGCCCCTCAAAGTAGTTAGGAGGCGAGGTCAGGAGCTGAGTTTCAACCCTAAGTGCACACAACTCTGGTAGTACATGCATATACACTTACTCACGGAAGATTGCTTATTTTTCTCCCTCACTCAGTGGATTGTTTTTCTTAAGTATTCTTTTATCAGAGGAAACATCTACCCTGTCACTGCTCTGTGAGGTATACTCTAGGGATATGCACTGGAAGTCTTTAGTAAGAATTTAAGCCAGTTCCTGCTGAAACAGCCTAATTTTGGAGGCTATGTAAGCCTACTTAGGCTGTGGGTAGCAATAGTCTGGCTGATCAAGTGGTCATCAGAGATGTCTTGCCACAGGCCGAGCTACGGGAGTAGAACATGTGAAACCGGTCACAGGAATGTGTGTGAGATTTCCGTCCACCTAGCTTAAAACTGGATTTATTTTGTTGAGTAAGATTTACCTTAGTAAACCTGTGCTGTTGTTTGATTTCTTTCCTTCCTTTACAGAGACTTCGTTGTCTCGATCACCTTACACGGTACGCACATTAGACATTACTTGTTTAGTTTAGGTCTGCCTGTCACTGTTTTTAATTAATATTTGTATAACGTTGGCCGCCTTCCAGGTGTCGAGTAGCCCCGTCTCCAGTGTCTTGTATATATGTGAAAGTGGCCTGCTCAGTGTGTGTTGTGGGGGGAGAAAATGGAGTTGTCAGTTGTCAAAGGCACTTCTCTCTAAACACTTGGTCTGTGTGCGCGTGCATGCGTGCGCCCAAGTACACCGAGGAGGTGGACTGCTGTGTGGTAATGGTCCCCAGGAACGCTACTAAGGGCATAAGTGTGGAGCTGAGGTTTGCCTCCCACACACACTATATTTAGGCAGGAGTTGCACTGTGTTTAATGGCAACCAGGTTGTTTGTGTTTGCCCCCGCATGCTAAATATTTAACTAACTTCATGGTTTACTGTTTAAGAAGATATTTTTTTTCTTTGAGCTTTTTTTCTTTAATTTTATGTTCGATTCGTAGCAAATTCTTGAAAATCTGGAAAATTTACTTAAAATCTGCAGCTTTCTGTTGGTAATTTAATTATTTACTTTGAATATACAGCAAATTATTGGTAATCTAGAGAATTTAAAATTCGCATTCATTATTGATAATTTAGAACTTTTGCTTAAAATTTACATGCTCAGTCATCTGTAAATGTTTTCTTTCCTAACCTCAGATGTGGTTTTGTGTATCAGTGGTTCTCACACACGTCGTCTTGTGCTTCTCGTAGACGCTCCGAAAATTGTAATCTTTTATTAAATCCCAACTTATCCTAAAATTACGGCGTAAGTTTCTTTTTTTTTTTAGGAGATTACCAACCTTTAATTTCTGAACGCTCCGTATCAACGTATAAATATTGTTTTATTTTTGTTGGTTAGGTTAGAGTTGGTTTAATAAACCTATAAAAACATGTATACCCACAAATAAGAAAGTTAAAAACAAAGTGACCTCGATACGTCTGGCAAGGCAGTTGCTTGAACAGCATCTGGGGACGTTAAAATCAACACGAGCTCATTGAGTTGTATTTGCGGGGGGTCAAGGCTCAGCCTCCTGGATCACTTTGATAATTATCACTGATGTCTGGCCTCTTGGGTCTTATCATATCTGTCCTGAAAGAAGATATCAGAAACACTGCTGGAACAAGTGTAGAACTCTTCAAGGGGAAATTGGACAAGTATCTTCACCAGGTGCCAGATCAACGAGGCTGTGGTGGATATGTGGGCCAGAGGGCCACCAGCCGCAACAGCCTGGTTCACCAGGCTAGCGCCAGACGAGCCTAGCCCATGGCCGGGTTCCGGGAGTAGAAGGACTTGTAACTCATCGAAGGTATATCAAAGGTGTGTATTGAGTGTTCTTCCAGCAGTGCCTCATCCAAATCATTCCACATTTCAACTACCCTGACACGATGTAATTGGTGGTGGGAGAGAGGGAGGGAGGTTAATATACAATATTATGTACACTAGATGATGTGCAAGTCGCCACGGTGTCTAGTGTCGCCTACATTCCTGATTGTTTCTTTTATTAGTTGTTCCTCACAAATAGCCACAAGAGGTTAGCCAACGCTGGTATTTTTAGATTTAACTGGTGGGTGGAGGGAGGGTAAATCTATTTCCTCTGCGCTGCTGTAATCTTAATGGGTATTGCAGTTTTATTTACACACACACACACACACACACACACACACACACACACACACACACACACACACACACACAGAGAGAGAGAGAGAGAGAGAGAGAGAGAGACAGAGAGAGAGGGCACGACAATGAATCAGGGAATACCTATCAGGAAGACAGCAGCGAGTCATGGTACGAGGCGAGGTGTCAGAGTGGGCGCCTTTGACGAGTGGGGTTCCACAGGGGTCAGTCCTAGGACCGGTGCTGTTTCTGGTATTTGTGAACGACATGACAGAAGGACTAGACTCCGAAGTGTCCCTGTTTGCAGGTGATGTGAAGTTGATGAGAAGAATTCAATCGGATGAGGACCAGGCAGAACTACAAAGGGATCTGGACAGGCTGCAGGCCTAGTCCAGCAATTGGCTCCTGGAGTTCAACCCCACCAAGTGCAAAATCATGAAGATTGGGGAAGGGCAAAGAAGACCGCAGACGGAGTACAGTGTAGGGGGGGCCAGAGACTACAAGCATCACTCAAGGAAAAAGATCTTGGGGTGAGTATAACACCAGGCACATCTCCTGAGGCGCCCATCAAGTAAATAACTGCTGCAGCATATGGGCGCCTGGCAAACCTAAGAACAGCATTCCGACATCTTAATAAGAAATCGTTCAGGACCCTGTGCACTGTGTACGTTAGGCCCATATTGGAGTATGCGGCACCAGTTTGGAACCCACATCTAGCCAAGCACGTGAAGAAACTATATAAATTGCAAAGGTTTGCAACAATTCTAATCCCAGAGCTAAGGGGTATGTCCTACGAGACGAGGTTCAGGGAAATCGACCTGGCGACACTGGATGACAGGAGAGATAGGGGAGGGACATGATAACGACATATAAAATACTGAGAGGAATTGACAAGGTAGACAAAGATAGGATGTTCCAGAGATGGGACACAGCAACAAGGGGACACAGTTGGAAGCTGAAGACAGATGAATCACAGGGATGTTAGGAAGTATTTCTTCAGTCACAGAGTAGTCAGGAATTGGAATCGTGTGGGAAGCGATGTAGTGGAGGCAGGATCCATACATAGCTTTAAGCAGAGGTATGATACAGCTCACGGTGCAGGGAGAGTGACCCAGTAGCGGCCAGTGAAGAGGCGGGGCCAGGAGCTATGAATCGACCCCTGCAACCACAACTAGGTGAGTACACACACACTAACACACACACACACACACACACACACACACACACACACATATACACACACACACACACACACACACACACACACACACACACACACACACACACACACACACACACACACACACACACACACACACACACCAAATAGCTTAAGTGTAATAAAGACTGTTAGTCCGAGGAATTAGAGCTGTCCTCCCCTTGCCTGGACCAGTGTAGAAGTCTTCAAGAGGAAACTGGACAAGTATCTCGACCAAATGCCGGATCAGCAAGGCTGTGATGGATACGTGGGCCAGCGGGCCGCCAGCAGCAACAGCCTGGTTGACCAAACAAACATCAGACAAGCCTGGCCCAGGGCCGGGCTCCGGAAGTAGGAGAACTCTAAACCCATTAAAGGTGAGCCTAAGTTTCTCCCATTGTGCAGACCCTTTCTGAACCTTACAGGTTTATCACTTCGATATTAATATAATGAGAATAAGAACTGATGTCGACCAGAAACACTTCAGGGAGAACTGGCCAAGCTACAGGGAAAGGCAGATAAATGTTTCGAATTCAGCCATAGCAAATGCAAGATCATTTGTACAAGGGTGTGAGAGAGAAGACCAGAGACGGAGTACAGCTTATGTGGCCAGAACCTGCAAGAAATGACCTGGGAGTCACTATGACGCTAAAAATATTACTAAAGATGTACATAAGTCACATAACCATAACAACGTGTCAGAGGCTAATACATTCTGAACAGCATTCAGGGATATTAACAAGGAATCCTTCAGAATACTGTGTGTGTGTGTGTGTGTGTGTGTGTGTGTGTGTGTGTGTGTGTGTGTGTGTGTGTGTGTGTGTGTGTGTGTGTGTGTGTACTCACCTATTTGTACTCACCTATTTGTGGTTGCAGGGGTCGAGTCACAGCTCCTGGCCCCGCCTCTTCGCTGATTGCTACTAGGTCCTCTCTCTCCCTGCCCCATGAGCTCTATCATACCTCGCCTTAAAGCTATGTATGGTTCCTGCCTCCACCACATCACTTTCTAGGCTATTCCATGGCCTGACTACTCCATGACTGTGTGTGTGTGTGTGTGTGTGTGTGTGTGTGTGTGTGTGTGTGTGAGGCCCATATATTATGTTGCCATGGCATGGAACACCCACCTGACGAAACGTGAAGGATACCTAAAAGATACAGAAACTGAAAGATTTAGTTTTATGACGGTCCTGAAGCTGACGGCTCTTGAAAGACTAAGATACACGATAATGGCGTATAAAATTAAAAGTAGAATCGACAGGATACACAAGGCAAAATATTTGAAAGAAGAGGTCTGAGGACAAGGAGACAGATGAAAGTCAAACACATTGATGCTCGGGTTGTTAACAGCAAACCGAGGTATATATTTATGGAGAGAATCGATTTTAAACCAACACTGCGTGTGTGCTAGAGTTTCTTTACCTTAAGACGTGATTTTAAGGTGTATAAGCTTTAACCTTGATTATTGCCTTGTGCTTGTGGTGGTTCCAACCCCTTCTCTGAAGCCTACATTGGGAACAACCTGATAGATCAAGTATAGGAATTTTCTCCAAGTGTCGGATCAACCAAGCTGTTATGGACATGTGGGCCAGCGGGCCGCCATCAGCAGCAGGGAGGCCTGGATTCAGGCCGGGCTGCAGGAATACAAACATTGGAAACCGGTCTCGAGTATGCCACAGCATTAAGGCATCAACTTGGAGGCCTAGTTTATTACTGGGTCGTGGGGGCAGTGACCCCTCTAATCTATCCACAAGAATATATATATAGAATGCTCTGACTGAAACAGTTGGTTAAGGTGTAAGTCAATACCCTGACTGAAACAATTTAAGGTGCAAGTCAGTACCCTGACTGAAACAGGGTATTGGATGTTACAATAACAGATCCTCCAGTCTGTGATGGTAGAAACACTCAACACATATCACAGTGTCAAACCCTGGGTGAAACAGCGCACAACCCACAAATTGGAGACGAAAGTAGATGACCTGATCATGAAACTTCTGGTTTCGTTTCGAATTTTTCATTCAAAAATATGCCACGATGCCGTTGGAAGTCTCTTGATTCAAGGAACCTGAACTACCTTTCCCCTTTCTGGTGCTGTTTGACCTCTAACGGGGATCATACAGCACCTAGTATGCTTTTATGGAGACGTTGTCAGTATAAAAGAATATTTTCCTACCTGCAGGATACCCGAAGGACGTTTCTGAGTTGCCAGTGCCCCCCGAGGCCTGGTCTAGAACCAAGCTTCTAGTAGGATCAAAGCATAATCAACCAGGCTGTTACTGCCGGCCGTACGCAGTCCAACGTACAAACCACTGATCGGCTGATCAGGCTCTAATTTGAGCAATTTGCCCAGTTCCCTCAAAACTCACAAGGATCATACAACTTGTTTGGCGTTTCTTAATACTGTCGGCATTACACCATTTAGATCCGGATCTGTTGCAGATATTTACACCTGATTTCACGTTGAACATCTGTTATGTTTCTGCTTATTTTCGTTTCTCTGTGTTTTAAGACACTAATTACTTGTAATATGTCACGCTTTACACTGTTGTGAAGGCTAATATTCTGTTAAGTTGTCTATGTGGAGCTTGACACTGATTACCTCGTTAAACTCCTGCTTTCCAGCAAATAATCTTGCAATTTGTTTTTAAAGTTTAGTATTTTTATAGACTGGCGTGTACAGGGTCTTCGGCTAAACACAAGGAGAAAAAAAGGTGCTTTAGATTAAGAGGAAGTGAGCGTGAAGTCCTGCAACGGAGCACGTTCACAGCGCATGTCCCTCTTGATTTTGCAGTGAATAGTGTTCTTGTTGGATGTATCCGGCCGAGCGGCTGGACCGTGTTCCTCTTGGTGAATTCAGGTAGCTGAGGCCAGGGTGATGTAGTGTGTGGTACAGTGGTTTCCGCGGCCCGGACCTACACCGGACCTGCTAGTCAATGTCCTGATTAGTGCAACGTCGGAACCACAGTTCAGCTGATCGGATACAGACTCGGGGAACTTACGAAGTTCCATCATGAGGAACGATAATACACATTATGTATTACACTTGAATATAGAGGCTAAGAGTTGTTAATAAGTCTTCTAACGCCCAGGTACCTATTTGCTGCAAGCTGAACAGAGGTAACATGTGTAAGGAGATTTGCCTTTCTGTTTCGGCCAGTCCTAGAATTAAACTCATTCTCCTTTTGGTTGTTAACCAAACCTCTAACTGTTGAGCTACAGATAATTGCAGTTGTGTGATGGTTAGCATGGTGGATATCTTGATTGGTATGGTGATTGTTGAAGTTGTACTTCTTTATCATGGTGATGTGGGAGTTTGTTATCTGTGTGGTTGATGTAATGTACCTATCTAGTTGTGGATGGGTTGATGTGATGTGCCCAACTAGTTGTGGTTGAGTTTGTCATGTGCTCCGCTATTTGTGGTATGGTGTTGACGTGGGTCTTGCAAACCGTCCGGAGGTTGAGGTAGGTGGTGAGAGGGGGGTGGTAAGTGACCCTTAATGCTGTCAAAATGCGGAATGAAGAGTTTGGTGTTGGCCACGTGAGGTTGGTTGAGGCGGCGAGCTGCCAGGACAATTTGGTACAATAGAGTGTCATCAGTGTGTCATTAGTTGTAGCGGAGCGGTGTGTTCCCAGAAGAGCTCCATTGCTGTCTACTTCAACTACCCACTCCTTACATTATGACCGCAGATGACACCCCAGCTATGTCGACCGGGGTTGCCATGGTTATAATGGCTGCCGCTTGCTTCCTTTAAGTATGTGTGTGTGTGTGTGTGTGTGTGTGTGTGTGTGTGTGTGTGTATGTCGTGCCGAATATGTAAAACTGGTCAATTAGCAAGAACTCATTTAAAATTAAGTCCTTTCTAAAATTTTCTCTTATACGTTTAAAAATATATATTTTTAATTAATGTTGATATAAAAATTTATAATTTTGCACCAAAAGGAACTTAGAAAACTTACCTAACCTTATTATAACAAGCTCAATTTATTTTAGCCTAACCCAACTAAATATATTTTAGATTTGTTTACAATAATTTAATACTAAACAAACACAGTGAAATATATTTTTTTCGTTAGGTTCAGAATGATTTTGGCGAAATTATTGCATACACAAATTTTCACTTGTCTTATATGGCAAGATGAGCCTTGCTATTTAAGCCAAGATGGCAAGTTCTGCCTATTCGGCACGACATATATATATATATATATATATATATATATATATATATATATATATATATATATATATATGTGTGTGTGTGTGTGTGTGTGTATGTATGTATAATGTGTGTGTGTTTAGCTTTCGTCAGTCAGAGAATCTGCAATGGGCGTCTCCGTTTACTTTATTTTTTCATGAATTAAATTTCCCCAATATTGAGCTCACCCGGACGGCGTGCCTTATCGAATTTCTCATTGTTGACTATTTTATTCTCTTGAGCACCGGCTGAGCAGAAAGACTCGAAGCCCGTCAGAGGTAATAAATCATGTATAAAAAAATACATCTTTTGTTGTCACCTCTCCAGAGTCCGGTTGACACCTGGCGTGTATGTGTGTGTATTTGTACATGCACATGTAAATATGTGCTCGGGTAAGTATGTTTTGCCGATTTGCGCTTGCGGGGGTTGATTTATGCTCTTGGCTATCATTATTAGTTCCTGTTTTACTGGACTTGTTTAAACATACGCTTCAAACTGTCTATGGATTTTACCTACACTTCATGTTACCACCATATCACCCTAAGAGTGATGAAGTACTTCCATACATTTCACTGGCTCACCAATAACACCTAGTTGTGTTATTGGTTTCTGAGATCGTTGCCCTCGCGGCCCTGTCTCATACCAGGCGGCCTAAATTGACAAGGAAATACTACAGGATTTAAAAATGTAAAGATGAGTGTGTACTGAACGTAAGTAGAACCTGCAAGAATTACCTAGCATTTTTTTCGTGTTTGAAACAGAGTAAAGGCCAACAAGTCTTCCAGATTGCAAAGCATTTAACAGGCTTACTGGTTTTTGTCTTTCAGGGCTTGATCATACCTTCTACAGGAACTGTGTAAGTTTGTCTCCACCTTTTTCGTCCAGTGCCTGCTGGTTTGTGTCTGTGGATTGTGCTTTTGTCCGCAATCAGAAGCGCATGGATTGCGCATGGATTAAGGCGTGTCTGAAAAAAACAATAAAACTAGAGCCCAAAGTAACATGGTTTTAGGGGGTTGGAGGAGGGGAAATAATTTGCACTACGGATCGACACCCGGGCCAACACACTTGGAAGATATATCTTGTAGTGTCCAGTCATGCCACGTAGATGGGTGCACTCGCCTCCTTGTGTATGCCGGGGGGAATGGAATTGAACACCAGCTCTTGGCTACTACACTTTTCACCACGGAGTGTTGTGTGTGGTTACTCCCGGGTCAGTTTTGGGCTCTGTTATACCTAGTTTTGAAACTACGTACGCGGTTAGCTTCTGCTGCCAGCTATCCTTCTTTCTAATACATTGTACTGAATCACTATCCTCACTGAAAATAAATTTGTTTAATGCAACTAGATCGTCTGAGTTGCCTTAACTTGGACTACCTTCAGGGATAATTGCATCCTCACCTGCTTCCTTGACCAGGCTTCCTGATTGATAACTTGATCAGTCAGGCTGTTGGTGCTCGCAGTTCGCAGTCCGATGTAAGCAAGAGCGCCTGGCAGATAAAGAACCTTTTGCATAAACTTATAAAGTGTCCTCTTCACCGTTATGGTGTGTTGACAATTAACCTTATATCTGTGTGCTCCCTGAACTTCATCGAGGCTGTTCTGCTCCGTCTAGCGTGCCTTCCATTCTCATAGGGAATTATTCCACTGAAAATTTAGAACCAGCGAGATTGATACAGTACATCTTTCTCGCCTTTACTCCTGGTTGTACAAGTCTGTAATTTTTGCTAGCTTTTAATTGGGTTTTTAGTGTGCTATAGTAGTACAGTCTAGATATTACAGTTGTCTTCAGAGTACCTGCATCACTGGCTTGACGTCTTTGTTTGGAACGTTCCTGGTATTCAACATACCATTTTCCTTGCAATTGTGATAATGTTATTGTATTTTTTAACCTTGAAGATCTAACATGGTTATTTCCAGGTCTCGTGTATTTCTCTTTCTGTAAACCGTTCAGTTCTTATACAGTTCTGAGACTCCGAGCTTAAATTTGCGTTTGTTGAACATTGTAATATTTTCAACTTTACAATTATCCCTTGTTCTGTTTCCCCACTCTGCCATTGTGTATTCTCCCCTCCCCCCCTTTTTTTAAGGCGATATTCCCTTTAGTATATTTTATGTTGTACGTTGCACTCTAGAGACGGTAAGTTTCTCTCCAGCCTGTCATCATATCTGAGTTTTGGGATCATCCTTGTAGCCAGGCAGTGAATTATATGAATCATCTTTGTATGTTCCATGGTGTCAGGTCTCCATGTAAAGTCTCCAGCACTGATCTTATCTATATGGTGTACAGTGTTCTAAAGAATAACTGTCTTATATTCCCAAATTGTAGTTATATTTCCTTAAATGGGAAGTCTACGTGCATCGATAACTGTTTAACTTACACCTACTTCATGTGGATTCTGGGGGTTATTACGCTCAGCCAGGTCCCAGACCAGACCACCTGGATGATGGCTTAATGCAGTCCATCGTAGGCACTACGTTAAGTAAGTTTATTCAGGTATACACAAATGGTTACATAGATTATCATACATAGCAGCATATGTGTAAAGAACCTAGGATAACCTAAAAAAAAAAGTCAGGCAGAGTGACTTATTTCCATTGGGGTCCCCAGCTGATAAGGAGGAACTTACCACATACCCTCACTGTGCCCTAGTCTATTTACAGAAATTTATTAGGTTAGACAAGAATTTCTTTGTGTATCACAGTTGCCGGTGTTTTGTGTAATCACTAATAATTCCCAGCATAATGTAGTAACATAAAGAGTATTTTCTGGGAAGGTGTTAGCCTTAAAATAAACCTCTGGTGTCCCATTTGTCGTTGACTGGCGTGTGTTTGTTGTCGAGTGTATGAAGAGGTGTAGGGTGGGGCGTGGGGGATATTAAGCTTGAAGCAACACAGGTTGAGGCAGGGTAATGCACCAGTGTTTTAGTGCTCGCAACACGTATTGTGGTAAATTTTTGTATTCTGTCTGGATTGCGATCTTTTATTTCAGTCTCACTAACACGTAAGATGGCTGGTAAATCTTACACGCTTGTACTTAGATTCGGTATATACTTGTTTTTTTTTGTGTGTTTCTTAATAGTTCTTGTTCATGTAATGTTTCCTTTTCTATTTAGATCTAATCTGACACGGGGGCGATGATCCTCGGTATCATTAAGACATAAGACCTTGGTAAGTCAGGAGAACAGTGCGTGCGTCAGTGTGTTGCAGAGGAGGCAGCCTTGTAGTCGGCCGCACGTCTTGTCTCCCTGGATTTCTCTCTCTCCAATTCCCCCCCACCTATCCTCCCCCGTGGCCCCTACTCTTACACTTACCCCCTCCGCGTCCCTCCTTCCCCGCCCACCTCCTACTTTGGCTGGCTGACCGGCAGAGCTGGTGTTGCGACACACCCTACAACTCTCCACTAGGCTAGCTCTCTCTCTGGTGCACACGCACGACCGGCAGTATAGCAAGCAACATGACACGAACACAGCTTTAAGAATAGTTATGACTGGCTCCAGTAGGCCGGGAGCTATGTCTACCACTGCAGACACTAGGTGAGGCCACATATCTAGTTCTACAATATTTGTGTTTAAGTTGTAAACACTTCAGTCACATAACTATATGCTTGTGAGCACCCTCTTTAAAAAGCATTATAAACGAAAATAAACCAGATATAATGAGGATCTGAAGTCAAATTGGAGAACATATGTTAATGAGGCGGCGTTCTAGGAAATACTCGACACGAGGAAGGAATAGTAGGAAAGGAAGGTAGATTGTTAGCATTGGTAATAGAACTTGCACATTACACAAGTCTTGGTGGGTGGAAGTATAGCTTAGATAGAGCCAGAATTTGAAATAAACTCAGAGAGGAAAAAGAGCTCTTAACCCGGAGCTTAATGGCGTAATGCCGACGAAAAGTAATGGAAAAAAACATGTTGCAGAGCAAGGTTTAATTCGGTCAACATTTCGCAGTGTAGAGTTTTATTATCTACGCAGAGCGAAACGTTGTACCGATAAACGTTTGTTCTGCAGCTTGACTTTTCTTTGACTCTTAGTTTGTAAATTCAACGTTGTAAATAAAATGTTATAGAAATTGATTCCTGTGACATGTGGCAAGTTTCAACTGTTCCCTCCTCGCAGAACAGCCTAAGTCCAGGCTTATATGCTGAATGTTTGTTTAACTATGCTGTTGCTGTTGATGGCCCTTACGTCCACATATCTATCACGGCCTTGTTGATCGTACACTTTACTGAGGAAATGATCAGTTTCCTCTTTAAAACTTCCTCACTTGCTGATATTTGCTGGTAGGATGTTGACAGTGGGCAAATTACTGTTATTTAACTAAATAATATATATGATACATGAAGACACTTGGATTGTTCCTTTGTGCGTGCTTGTGTGCCTGGCTGTTGCGAGAGTCTTACTACTATCGGTGCCCGGCCATAGGCCAGGCTTGTCTGTTGCTAATCTGGTCAACCAGGCTGTTGCTGCTGGAGAGCCCGCTGCCCCACATATCCCTCACAGCCTGGTTGACCTGGCAACCAGATCCGACACCATTAGCGACGATGGGAAGACCCACTAGAGCCTGCAGTTACATATCTCCAGCTACCGTCGCTTCACTAGACGAGACTAGCTGTTGAGGCATCATAAAACTTAGATTAAATAAAGGATAAACTATTACAGTGGGTGAGAGATTTTTCTGTTTGTAAGGTAAGGTAAAAAAAAAAAAATATCCTTGAAAAATATCATCAGCGGTGTCTCAGACGTCAGTACTTGCTTAGATATTTATAAACTATGTAAATGATATGCCATATAATACAAGCATACGAGCATTAATGTGCAGGAAGGAAAATTCCTTTGCAAAATTAGTAATAAAAATGACTAAATCCTCAAGAGAAAATTGATTAATTGAACAAATAGTGAGAGGCGGATTACGAGAATTATTTTATTTATGATGACGGAAGGAAGCGATAACAGGCAATGTGAAGAATATGGATTGTGATAAAATATTGAAGGTGTAGGACAGAGAGAGGGGGGGGGGGTTCTGGGAATTATTATAGACCAAACATTATCACCGGAAGCTCGCATAAATGAAATAGTAAGAAATTCATATGCGATACTGGCGACCTCTTAGGATAGCCATCATGTATATTGATTACTTATAGAGGATTCCAGGGGTCACTGCCGCCGCGGCCCAGTCCCAGAACAGGTCTCCTGGTTCATGGTCTATTCAATCAGACTGTTAGTGCACGCCATAATGGTTAGTTCCTTATCATCCCGGCGGATATGGAGCTGACTAAAACTCCTCCTTGAAGACAGGGATTTGCTGGTAATCCACCTTAGGCATGACGGGAGGGTATTAAAAAGTCTTGGTTCCATGGCACTTATTAGCTTTTTGTTAGTATACTCGTTGCATCCCTGCGTTTGCTTGAGGTGTGTTGCACCGTTTGCCGAGTGATTTCGGTGTGCAGATTTCGTACCAATCCTCCACAGGTGTCCTGGTGTAAATTATGTTAAAATGCTGAAGAAAAGCCTAGTTACAACATGCGTTAAATCAAAATAATTGTAATCCAGAGATGTAGTGCAGTGTATTGCGCCAAATGAACAACTTATATGTAAGAAGTTAAAGACGTATTAAACTGGATCACAGAGCTAAGAATTAAGGAGAAAGAAAACCATTTAAAATGGCTCTCCTTTAGGTGATGAAAGAAGAGTGGTAACATCATTACAACATGCTGCAAGAGCTTAAAAGGATACTAGAAAACAGATAAAGGAAGTTCCTTAAATTTAACAGGCCACACTTTTTATCTACGAAAAAAAATTGGTTTCCACAGGAAACTGTACACGGGACACCAGGAGAATTATTCTGCTTCTGTAGCTGCAAATATGCAAACAAACAAATATTCTCTCACACTGGCAGATACGTTACTGTGTGAGCGCACACAAATGTGCATAGGCGTGTCCGCGCTCGTGTGCAGAAACGTATAGGCACTTGTCTGTCAGTTCCTGATGGTGGAGAAGTGGCGGCAGCATTGGTCAACCTGAATGACGTCATTTGTTTACTCTCCTCTCCTACTTCCCTCTTTCCAAGTTCTCCCATCCTGTGGGAGATACGACGTCTTGGGAGATGGCATACCTTTGATGAGTTTCAAGAGGCTCAATTCTAGTTACTGTAAGGTTTGACGATATCCTCATCACCTTACCGGTCTCTCAGATCAGACTGACATGTTTCGTTAATTTACGTATGCAACCCATTCAGGGTGATGGAATATACTAGTGCGTAAACCACTTTCTGGTTTACGTACTGACCTGTGAGTTTTAGGACTCACCACGGCTTCAAACCCCACTCGTTCCTTGATTTAACTTGTGTATATTGGAGTAGCTGCACACTGTAGGTGCCTACATAGTAATATATAGAGCAGGGTAGCTGCTCGTTATTGGAGTACCTATTTTTGTTAAAAGAAACTATTTCGTCATTGTTCTGACTCACCTTGTACTCCTCTCACTATTGTGATTGAGAGTTTTACTTGGACGGTGGTAGTATTGTGGTTGTGTCAAATGAACACGTCCAACACGCAACGTGTCATATACACTGGCCCAGTGTTTTAGACAAAATGTAATATCAGAGTCGAATCGTAGCTCCTGATCCTGCCTACTGTTGACCGGTTTCCAATGTGTTTTGTTTTCTAGGGCCCTCTCCACCACTTCAACTCCTTGGTTCCACGTACTACATTGTGGATTCACATAATGTACTACCTTGAGACGGGAAGTGTATTCCCTAACCTCCCTGTGACTCGTGTGGGCCCCTTGGCTCACTCGCTTATTCTGATCTATCCATGTCCACTGTATCTAATCCACTCTTTACCTCGTATGCCATGATCGCAAAGGATATAGAAAAGGGGTCTTCCGAGTTTTTAAATTTTTTTATTCATATAACTTTTTTTGTTAATTACGATTAAAATCCCAAACGTTGAGTGGCTCGTCTGTTACACCCTCCCAAACACTATAGCGGTGCACGTGTGCATTTGTTTTAGAGCAGTCATAGTTATGGACATATCGTGTCAATTTCTCTCACAATTGCAACATTACCTCAGCAATAACAGTCAGTTTTAAATGTTGATCGGTGAATAAATACGCATTCGCGCTTTTTTTTGTGAGGGAGCCAAATAAAATTGACTGACCTTGCTGACCTGCGTTATCTGTATTACGACATTGTTTATCAGTATGTGGAGTTTGTAAGTTTGTAGGATTCTGCACAACTGGAACGGAAACTAAAACTCAAACTAACGTAAGGGACTTTGAGTGATAATGTCAGGTCTCATGTTCAAGGATGACAAGAGAGTCATTATCACAGCCGCAACGAAAATGAAAGGCTGGATGACCAGGGCCTTCAGAGTAAGAGATGACACACTAGTGATGACACACTGTCACTTATTCTCTCTTAACTGGTACATACTGCCGTACACTACACTAACAGCCCATTTTAAGGCAGGCGAAATTGCAGACTGGAAAATGTGAAGAGAACTTTCACTGCACGTACAAATTTATTCAAGAGCCTAAATTATTGGGAACGTTTGAAGTCCCTCGAGCTGCACTTCCTGGAACGTAGGCGAACAAAGTGCATCATAGGTTAATCCAGGAAAATTATAGAGGAATTGGTCCCGAATCTGCAGGCTGAAATTACTCTCTACGAGAGCAAGTTGCTCATCAGAATGGAAGATGCCCAGCAGAATGAAAGATAGTTAATCTCTTTAGTGCAGTGAGTGCACTAAAGAGATTATTCAGTAAATGTTAAGTGACCTGGACTTCAGAAAAGGTGGCACCTTAGTTCAAGGAGCCACGTCTAGGGGGGGTGTTGACCCCCTACCCGAATCCGTCTTCCAGTAATCTTCAAGTTTAGATAAACCGAATGATGCAGCTTTGAGTGTTTTCCTTGTCATTGTGCATGAGTTAGCAGTAAAGCTAATAGATTGTCTTCATAGAAACAAGCATCAACAATATATCATTTAGAGTAGGCGCTATGTTCTTGTTTCTGTTTAACAGAATTAATGTAAAAGCTGTTTTATCACAGAGATAATGACGTTAAATTCCCAGTGTCAATCATTCTTACCGTGAAGACAGAGTAATAAACTTAAATGATTTCAAAAGTGTAGAATGGTTGACGTGATATGAGTGTATAAATAAATGAAGGGAATATAGATCTCGAAAGTAAATTTTCCATGATCATGCTAGTTTTTTAAAAAAATAAAAGAAAACATTGGTTTGGCAGCAATGTTTGTAGTTATCACAGATATTGGTAAAGTAATTTAGTGTGAAGTGCTAGATCTGTATGTGTCACTCAGCACAGTTAGCTACAGTAACAGTGGTGGTTAGTAGTAGTAGTAGGAGGAGGAGGAGGAGGACGACGACGACGACGACGACGACGACGACGACGACGACGACGACGGCAGCGGCAACGACTGAGAGCGGACAGTAGTATTCACCTTGACCTTTCTAGTGCACAAGTAAAGCATTACCCAAAAGACAGCCGTCATCGTTAACACTTTACCTGAGGTCTCATGTGCATTCCATTAAATAAACACCTGTGGTAATGGTAATCTTATATATACGATAATCTTATACACACGATAATTTAAACTGTAATTGTAATATTCATATCTCCTTATGTAATGTAAATGTTATTTGTAAACTAAACTCATGAATCTAATTATGAATGTTAAAACGATTAGAAAGAGCTTAGATCTAGGTGAAATACCGGAGACCTTAAAGAGTGCAGACACAACTCCTTTGCTTAAGAAAGGTAGTAGAGCACTAGCTAAAATTTACAGACCAGTAGCCCTAACTTCCCACATCATAAAAATATTCGAAAGAGTGATGAGGCATCAGATTACAAATTTCGAGGAACACCACAACTAGCATAATTCAGAGCATGATTTTAGAGCAGGACGATCATGCCTGTCACAGCTGTTGAACCACTGACACAATTACGGAGGCGTTGAAAGGCAACCAAAACGCAGATGTGATATACACAGACTTTGCAAAGGCATTTGACGAATACGATCATGGGGGTGATAGCACACAGAATGAGGGCCATAGACATTACGGGGAAGGTAGGCAGATGGATTTTCGAGTTCCTAATACACAATACAAAAAGTAGTAAACAGCGTAAAATCCAACATCAGCGAGGTAAAAAGCTCAGTTCCCTAAGGCACTGTCCTGGCACCACTGCTGTTTCTCATCCTCATAGCAGACATAGATAAAAACACCCGTCACAGTTTGGTGTCATTTGTAGATGACGCCAAAATAAGCATGAAAATCACTATGGTAGAAAACACTGAAAAATTACAGGAAGATATAAGCAGTGTTTTCCAGTGGGCAGTGGAGAACAACATGACGTTCATTTTTGATAAGTTCCAACTGCTTAGGTATGAAACGCTGTAACTCACCAAAGGTATATGGAAACACAATTATTTTATACACATGAGAAGGACAAGTGGCAAAACTTCTGTGACCGGGAGGTCATATTTTACCTATAATGTTAGGTCAAGATTTTTGGTTTAGCATAAAGGTTTGTACTTTTGGGTAATTTTTGTTGACTAGGCATTTCGACAATGATGTCTAGTTACAGGCCGGGCTGTCACAGTAGAAGAATTTTCAAACCTGCCACAGGTATGTCAGGTGAGGGAAAAAAAGTTACGTAGGTATTAGATGCCGTTAATTTTTGTTGGTGAGAAGAGTGTTGGTGTTGCGGGTAGTGGAGTGTTGGTGTTGCGGGTAGTGGAGTGTTGGTGTTGCGGGTAGTGGAGTGTTGGTATTGCGGGTACTGGAGTGTTGGTGTTGCGGGTAGTGAGCTTCGTGTGTAGAGGACCGTGCCTTTCTTAACCTCACTGCGTCCTTCATTCACCAGCTGCTGTTTGCAGCTGACCGGGCGGGCTCCTTCTGTTGTTATTACTATTTCTGCTGCTGCTGCTAAGTTTTCTCCTCTTACTGTTGCTGTTGTTGCTTGTGACAGCCAGCAGGGTTTCATGAGAAGAAATAGAGACTGGTTGTCATACTGTCAGGGTGCCAAGGTAGGCTGCGTCGAAAGTGTAGTCAGTCCAGTTTAAAAAGGACATACTAGTGAAAGGCGATACATTGAAGCTAAGGGCAAAAATGCCTAGGGACACCCGACGTCAATCTAAGTACCAGAGACAACCACAAAATAATTGACAAGGGAAAGAGGACCGGTAGCTGAAGTTGTGATGTAAATAAGAGTTGTTAGACGTACCAAGTAGATATACAACAAAATGAAGAAAA
Source organism: Cherax quadricarinatus (assembly GCF_038502225.1). Lineage (NCBI taxonomy): Eukaryota > Metazoa > Arthropoda > Malacostraca > Decapoda > Parastacidae > Cherax > Cherax quadricarinatus. The sequence continues at coordinate 26,724,195 of NC_091346.1, read as the reverse complement.
CCAAAAGAATAGCACATGGAAATTTGTCGAGGAAAAGTGAGTTGGCAAGAAGCACTGCGCCGCACATGCAACCCATTCTAGCACCCTCAGTTATACTCGTAAAGATTTGAACGGTTCAACCACCGCCTTGCCAGACGTGTAGCGACCGTTTTTATTTTTAATTTGCTTATTAGTGGTCCAATATACGTATTTTAAGGTTTTTGTTACCTTGCTTAGAATAATGAAAATATTAATTTATGAGTTTATAGGGAGCACTAAGAAATTGAGTTTGGGAATGGCATTAGAAAATTGATGTAGTAAACTGGAGTGTGCAGTGAAGCAGGCACAAGGATGTCATTGAGGCAGCTGGAAGTAGCGGGAGAGAACTTGACGCTCACCTTTTGAGCACTGGGTGTGCTGCTTTATACCAGCGGTACTTCAAGGAGCTTAAGCGTGGAGAAGGTTTTGAAGCTCTCCAGAGAGGACGGTACACTCAGTGTGAAATATAATAATATTCACTTTTATGTTAGGGACTACACTTAACCCTGCAAAATTTAATTTTCAATTTAGTAGTCCTCATTGACCTAGCTGCGAGGACGACAACCCCCTGGAGGTTTCCGATGATATACATAGGAAACCTCCAGTACAAGCTTAGGAAAAGGAAACGTGCAACATGAGCTAAAAGTTTTGCAACAGGATGCTGTAAGACAGGAAAGGGAAGGGTGGGTGAGCTGCATAATTGTGAACTGCAGGTTGACCTTAGATACATCGCCTCACGGGCTGCATTTTTACCAGTTGGAGCAGTAGTCTGTGATATCATTGAGTTACTCCATTGCATGAAGCGTTATATGACAAGACTCAAGTTGAGAAGAAGGAACAGGTTAGGTGTTCCCAAGGATCATTTCTTGCGCCCATACTGTTGTTTTTGAAGGGCATACCTGAAGAACTTGATTCCTACTTTTCAAAGTTGGCAGATGATGTGAAAGTAACACATAAAAATAGAAGATGGTTCCAAAATTTTGCTGAACAATTTGGATAAGCAACAAGAATGATACGGTGACTAAGAAGGAGCAATACAGATTCCTCAAAAAAAAAAAAAGTTCCTGATCAGCCGGGTTGTGGTTGTGGTGTATACGTTGGATGGTGGGCGGAGGGCAGTAACAGCTTGATCGATCAGGTCGGCAACCAGGTCTGGGATCGGGCCGCGATGGGGGGGAGGGGATGCCTTCCGGAAGCGACTCCAGGTGATGAGTTCAGTCTGAATACATGCAGGATGAGGCTGAGGATTAAGACTGGTGGAAGCCAGTAGCACCATAACCACCTTAAGAGGATCAATAAACTATGGACAGAACGATGGACCAATTTCCAGGGGCTCACATTTATTCACTTCGTGAAGCGCTAAACCCATGTGGGTTATTTTAGCTCAAGAACCTTTGAAGGGTCGATCCTCCGCCACCTGACGGCGAGACGGATGCAGATGAACTGAGTAGACTACATTTACGGATGATGTAATCTTGATTATTAGGTTTAACTGAGGGATAACGTCATGTGCGAATTTAACATTGGGAGATATAAGAACAATTTTCTTCAGTTTCACAGTCGAGATTACTGGAGGATAATAAACCAGCCACAGGTATTTACCACATATTTGAGAAACAGCATTGAAACGTTTAGGAAGACTAAGGAACACACTTGTAAATTAAATTAGCAGATGATTTGCGATAACTGGAGAATGCCTTTTCTGTTCGGGTTCAAACTTTTAGTGGTGTGTTTTTCTCAATGGAAGGTTTGCATTATTTTAGGTTGTGTAAGATTCAGTTTCATGGTATTACTGGTATTCACTGCCGACAAATTAATGAATAAACATTTGTATCATTTGAGTGCTTTTATATTACCGAAATCTTTCGTCTGCGTAGCAGGCCTGAGTCGAATATAGAGGCGACTTTCATACTGGAGACAGCATCTGCAATATAAAAGTTGCCACTGTATTCGACTGAAGACGTTTGCTAAGTAGGCGTAACTTAGCGGTAATGAAGATACACTCAAGTGTTATACACAATCCGCACACGGGAGAGATAAGCTTACGACGATGTTTCGGTCCGACTTGGACCACTTACAAAGTCACACTGATACAAAAGAGTGAGGGAGCCAGTATTTATAGGCTAGGAGGACAGAGACGGGACTAAGAGAGGAAGGATAAGTATGCTATTCATCAAGCTTTATTTTATCCACTGATCTGAGATACAAGAAGGAAGCAATGCCAGTGAGTGCACTGCACTAGAGCAGCAAATAATGAAAGTAAATCCTATGCATAAATTACGATGCAACTACCATCAAGCCTATAATATAAGGATGCATCACACTGCCGAGTGACTGGTTCAGACTGATCCCTTTACTCTCTCCCCACCTACAAAGAGAGGAGATAAAATATTGTGAATGAGCAAGCGAAAATGAACATTGCGCCAGTTGGTACACTCCACGTCCCAGCTCAGAGAACATTTAAGTGTGGACCAAACCTCTAGCAGGTGTCAGGGAGGTGACAGAGAACATGCAGGTAAATGTGAAGGCAAACAGAGAGAGACACATCCTCTCTCCCTCTCTTCATCTCTCCTTGCCCACTCTGATCTTCCCTCCCTCTCCCCCTCCCCTCTCTTTACCTATACCCCCTCCCTCTCCACCGTGCGCTGCGTATGAGTGCGCTGTGTGGCAAGCACTGCTTGTGATATATTTATACACCAGAATTGTGTTGGTGTGGATGGTTAATTCAGCAGAACCAGATGTTGGTCATCAGTAATTCAAATGTTCTTTTTTTTTTTTTGTTACACATGAATTTACATGTGAATGAAGCATTGTAAAACGGTGTGTGCCGGAGAAGGGCTTTGCGTGGGAGGGGGGATATAATGAGGGTAAAGGTTGACTTTACTCACCTGTTTGTGCGACTAACTCCTTATCTCTTGGAACATGCCTTTTAACCACGTGTGTGTGTGTGTGTGTGTGTGTGTGTGTGTGTGTGTGTTCAACAATTTGTACTCGCCGATTTGGGTTTGCGAGAGTCGATACCTAATTCTTCGACCCTGCCTAGACTACTACGATTGGCATCACCGATTTCTCGCCTCTTAGGCCTGATCATATCTACTCTTGAACTGTGTATTGAATTTACTTTCACCACTGCCTCATCCAAATCACTCCACTTTTCAACCACTCTAAAGAAATACATATATATGGCTTATGTGTGTCTTCATCTTCCACCAATGCCCCCTTGATCCTGGTCCTCTTAATTCAAACACTATCTAAATAAGCCCTCTCAGTGTCTCTCAGATTTTGTACCTGGTATTAATGGCATCCCTTGTCTTTCTTTCCTTTAAGGTTGTCATGTTCACTTCCTTTAACCTAGTTGTAAACCTTCGATCCCTTTCCTGGTTCTTCGTGCTTCATCAGGTGTGGGTTCTATGCTGGGGCAATGTACTCAGTGATTGGCTTAACATGTACAAGGTTCTGAAGGATTTTTGTTATCCAAGTTCCTTAATGCTATTCTGAGATTTGACAGTATTGCATATGGTGTAATTCTGGCGATATGCCAGTTATGTTCATTCCAGGTCTTTTTCATCCCTGATATTGCAGCTACTCTCCGCCCATGCTGTACTCCGTGTCCAGTCTGCTCTTTTCTTCTCCAAAGTGCATGATTTGCTAGGGTTGAGAACAAGGAGGCACATGTTGACAACGTGTAGTCTGTTGGCGTCTCTCTGGAGTTTATAGCTGTCTTCTGTTTTTTTTCGTTTCAAACAGTGACACATAGGATTCAGTTTTCTCTGGTAGGTCATTCACGTATATTAGGAATAATAATGGTAGCACACCATTACTGTTACTCTGCCTTCTCTCATATAGGGTAATCTTTGACCCACTGGACTCATTTCTGGTGCGGTACTGTATCAGATGCTTTTCTCTAGTCGTTCTGTTTTATTACCGTGACTATCATAAAATTCTATCATAGTCGTAGGACAGCATATTCCATCCCTGAATGCATGCTATTTTTCCGTAAAGAATCCTCTAAGTATCCCGATATCCTTTTCCTTACTGCCATCTCCAGCACTTAACAGTATGCAGGTCAGAGATACTGGCCTATAATTAAACGCTACTGTCTCTCCGCTTTGTTTTTTATGAATACAAACTACATTTCTCGTTTTCCAATTTTATGGCAGCTATCCTGATTGTAGAGACTAGTTGAATACCTTTCCTATAGGGTCACGTAGTTTTATTACTTCTCTCAGCACTCGTGGAGAATGTTATCTAGCTCTATTGCTTTTGTTGCATCCAACTGTGTGTTTGTGTGTGTACATACGTACTCGCCTGTTTGTGGTTGCAGGAACAAAGTCGCAGTTCCTGGCCCCGCCTCTTCCTTCCTGATGGGTGTGTGTGTGTGTGTTTTGAGAAACCAGTTTGGTGCCTTTGCTTTGTGGAGGTAGAGCTGTGGTTTCCTTGTTCATCTTAATAGTTTTGCTGGAGTGTTGATGCATATGCTGTCGATATTTAAACTACCTACCTACCTTTTTGTGCAACCCGTCATCAACATTTGATTCTTTTCATGTGAAAATGTCAAACGCAAGTCACCTGTCGATTATAATTTCGTTATTGTTGGGTAATTATACGAAAATATAACGAATATGAAGTTTTCATTAAACTACGTTCATACAGAAAAACTATGAATGGCAATTCATGTGAAGTGGCAATAGATCGTCGTAGTCTACTTCTGTCAGCTACTTTAGATTCCTGCATATGAGGTTATCATTATAAAACGCACCTCGGCTATTCGGTGTATTTACACACTAAGCTTGTGAATGATGGAGACTGGTCGATATAGACATTTTTTAATATTTTATTGTGTTTTTATTAAGTCTTTCAGAGCGTAGTGGAGACTAACATGGCAATTAGAAAGAATGAAGAACTCAAAAGGTACACTATGTAGGAAACGCAAAACGATAGCCAAATAGAACGAAAGGAATGCGCGAAAGACCTGGGTGTAATAATCTCGGCTGAATTTTCTTTTAAGGGTTACATTAAGGCAAATGTCACGAAATTCGGGACAGTGACAGGGATAGATAACGAGAATTTTAAAAACGAAAGAGTTCCATTACCTGGAGTATACCTGGAGGAGGTTTCAGGGGTCAACGCCCCCGCGGCCCGGTCTGTGACCAGGCCTATTCAAATAACTTGTGCTCTCTCGCTTAGTTTTGTTTAGTGCAGGAGAAATATCAGAGCTCAGACGGATAGATAGATATTTACGGGCCACATAGAGCACTAAAACATATAAATTACCAGGAGCGCCTTAAAGCCCTAAATATGTACTCATTGGATAATATATTCGTGAAAGGCACTTGTCATAGCATTCTGGAATGGAAATTTATAAGAATAAGTATAAAATAAACCCAGAGAAAGTCTGGGGAGTCATGGCCACAGTAAGAGAACATTGTATCAACATCCGTGGTACCAGACTATTGAATGTTCTACCAGAAGATAGCAACACTGTCGAAGCAAGTGTGTAAGTCTTTAAGAGGAAACTGGACAAGTACCTCCACTACGTGCCAGATCAGACTATGTAGGCCAGCGTGCTACCAACAGCAACACCCTGGTTGACCAGACAAGCCTGGCTGCGGGAGTAGAACTGGAAACTACACAAAAAGTATTATTATTATTTATAGTGGAACAGGGAATCAACGAGGCTGTGTTGGCTATGAGGGTCAACGAGCCGCCAACAGGAACAGCCTAGTTAAACAGGCGGTTAACAGAAAAACTTGGCCCCAGGCCGGACAGCGAGGGTAGAACGACTGAAAACTGGTTACACGTGTAGGTACGTAACGGGTTATGTTTTCCCTACCATATTCTATCATACAGGAAGGATTACGTACAGGAACTGCCTGGGAGACTTCAGCAAGGTGATGTGGATATTGAGAAGTTCAGGAGCGATGAAAGCTTTAGAAGTTTACACCAGTGGATTTGTCCAGTGGTGACTCCGCCTCCACCTGCTTCTAATCACGTGACTACAATATAAGCCACTTCTCGGAGCATATGCTTTACTCTCCTCTAGATTGATGGATTGAACACATCGACTCCAGGTTAAATGATTGATTACCTCATTCTCTCCATCTTTCACTGCTCTTCTCTGTATCGGACTGAAGAAACCACTAGCTGGCGAAATGTTTCTTTAATATAGATTCCCAGTTGCACAAGTGTCTCATTCTTCCACTTCTCAGTTTTCTAAACTATTTTATCACTTAAGAGGTTTGTTGAACAACTCTTTAGTTACTATTCCATGTTAATTTACTCCTCCGGAAAGGACCTATCCTGTGTGGTGAGCAAGGAAGTGATCAGATAATGCACTGATAAATGAGGGGAGGGAGTTGATTGGAGACAGAAATGGAAGAGGTGGAGGAAAGAAGCAAGTGTGAATGGAAGACGTGGAGGAAAGGAGTAAGGAAGAATGAATTGAGCAATGGAGAGAGAAGTTGAGGGAAGGACGAAGATAAAATGGAGAGGTGAAGGAAGGAAGGAAGAGTGAGGTGGAGGTTGTGAGGATGCAGGGGTGGGGGAGGTGGTGAGGTACCTGGCTCGCTGCCCACATCATTCACTACCACTTAGTCCATATCTCACACTCTTTACTACCTCCCCCACCGCCTTTATCGCCCCACGCACTATCTGCCTCAGTTATCTTCTCCTCGCTGTCTTCCTTCCTCGGCTGCCTGCTACCTCGCCTGAAAAAAAAAACTTTTTTTCTATCACCAGCATCCTTTGTGAAGAAAATATATGTTGCAGAGCAAGCTTTTATTGTGACAGCTTTTTTATATAAAGCTCTACAAAGAGCGAAACGTTGTCCCGGTGAAAGCTTGTTGTGCAGCGCGTCTTCACAATTGTCGTCATCGCGACATTAGGATTCCCCTCTTTGTTTATATAAGAAAGGAAGATTAATCATAATATACACCGCATATGTTGTGTGTTTATCATCGTTTCTCTTATTGTGTGTTAATTTTATCCTTGTTTTTATTGTGTGATTGATTTTTTATGTCTATGAGCACTGAATGACAAGCGTGGTCATAGTACTCCGTTACTACTATTAAATTACAACTGCTACTATATTACTACCACTGCTATATTACTAATACTACTACTATATTACTACTACTGTACTACTACATATTGTATGGCGGCAGGAGAAATCGAGTGGGATCCAACCAGCGTCCCTGTGGAAAAGCAATTTCCTCCCGCAGTCTTCTTCCGTTCGTTGTGTTACCTGATGATACTGTGGCATTCACTAGCATGTAGAATTTATTTGAAAACTAATGTTACAGTGGCCTCAGATGGTGTCTGTGCGAGGCGAAGCTTCCATTGTGGGCTTGCGATTAGGTTCACACGGGTTTATTTTCTCTGAGACTTAACGAAGAAAAAGTAATTTGTCAGATACATGGAAACTTTTGTGGTAACATATAACGGACGATATAGATAAAATATTTTATTATTATTATTGTAACTAATTACATAAGAAATCACCAATGCACAACAATCACATGGGTTGGAAAGTAGAGTGAAATGAAGTTGCTCCAAGCTTCACGTATTGTTACCTCTTCTTCAGGCGCAATGCATGGGAAGGAGTGGAAATCTCAGAGTTAGTCCGAACTCGGGAGTGCGTCCAGGAATGCAGTCCCCTAAACCAGACTGCATTCCTGGACGCTCTTCTGAGCCTGGACTGACTCTGAGATTTCCACTCCTTTCCATGCATTGCGACTGAAGAAACGTTTATAGAGTGAAAAAACTTTGAGCGACATCATTCTTCCTCATGTGAATATTGTCAGTTATTATTATATTTACTCTTACTTTTAAACCGAGAGAGATCGTACAACACAACATAACATACTGGAGTGAGAGATATGGGAGGAAGTGCAAAATAAACCCAGTGAGGAGCAGGGGTGCGGTGGGGACAATAAGGGAACACTGTATCAACATCCGGGGTCCCAGACTTTTCAACATCTTACCAGAAGACATCAGAAACACTGCTGGAACAAGTGTTGAAGCCTTCAAGAGGAAACTAGACAAGTATCTTCACCAGGTGCCAGATCAACCAGGCTGTGATGGATATGTGGGGCAGCGAGCCTCCAGCAGCAACAGCCTGGTTGACCAGGGGAGCACCAGACGAGCCTGGAGTATATCTGCTCTCTGAGCCGGGCTCAGAGAGCAGATATACTCTCGAAATTCTTCAAAGGTATATCAAAGGGAATAAAAGGTAATCAGGTGTGATCCAGGGGAAAGGAAGGACAGCTTTAATTATTTGGATCAAGAGCCCTTCACCAGTATCAAAGCGCCTCCTTGAAAGGAACATATCCTGTACCTTGGCTTTCTAGACAGTACTTTAAGCGTTGGAAAAAAAATGGGTAAAATATCCGGAGAGTTAAAAAATTACGAAATGTTGTGTTTGGAAGGATCCAGACACAGCCCCTGGCCCAGACTCTTGGGCTATCTTGGCTGGTTTATAATGGACTCGTACTTCCCAGGTTTTGAGCTTGAATTTAACACAGGTTCAATTAAGTAATTACATACACACGCACAAGACAAAAGTTTTGAAATTTAAAAAAAAAATAAAATTTCTCAGCTTTTTTTTTTTATATTCAGGCGAGTACGTGAAATTAAGTTTCAGTTTTATTATTTACGCCTTGTTTTTATTCATGAGTCTCGCGTGTATCACAACTGCTGCACCTGCTATGTCATGCTCTTTTGTGGGAGGAGGGGAGGCACGTTGAATTCTCTGGCAGTAGATTTGTCGTGTCAAGCTTTCTTGGCTGGCGTTTCGCCATAATTTTTACCATCAGAATAGAAAAAAATAGACGAATCACATCTTATAACAATATAATTATAGGGAAGAGTGGTACTTAATAGACACCACTTATACCTTTGATGAGTTTCGAGAAATTTTCTGCTCCCGGAGACCGGCCATGGGCCAGGCTCGTCTGGAGTTTGGCTGGGTAACTCAGATAATTACATCCTAGCAGCCTAATAAGCAGTTTAGAAATGTTAAATTGGCGAGTCTTAGATTTTATTTTAGCGGAGGTATCATGTCAAAGTTACCCTCTGGTTGTTTGGCAGAACAATGCCTGCAGGATAAATCAGGTCTGCAAGTTACATTTATAAATCACGAGATAGATATAATGGAGGAATTTTGCTAGCGGCCTTCACAACCCCGCTGTATGTTTCTTGCAGCTATACTGTCCTCCATCCTCCTCACCCTTTCCCCTTCCCCAGCACTCAGCTTCCCCTTGGCAGTGTGGGCCACACGTCCCTCATCACTCAGCTGGTGGAAGGCTCATGCCGACGTCCCCGCTGCACCCTCTGAAGTTTGTGGTTATTACTCTTCCCCTCTCTTCCCCTCCTCTCTCCCTCCCCTCTCCCTCCCCTCTCTTACCCGCTAGTCTCTTGCTGCTGCTGTTTCTTACTTTTGTTTTCCTTTGATTCTGATGCTCTCGTGCTTCTGGTTTGGTTCTGTTTTTCCTGTTATTTTCTGTTACAACATTTCCTCTTGTTTTCTCTGGCTGCTCCTGCATTATTGCTACTGTAGTGTCTCCTGTTTTCTATTAAATTTGTAGTAAAAGTTATGCTGTAGTTGTTCATTTAGGGATTGTTGATAGTTGATATAGCGTCAGTGGCAGCAATACCGGTGGAAATATCAGTGGTGGTGGCGGTGGCTGCAGGTGCAAAACTCGGGTCCTGCCTCTCAGACTTCCCGGCTACACACACAATCTCTTCTCTTTATGAAACCGCCTGAGTTTTTCATGACCTTACTGGTATATACTGGCAATATAAACGAGTTCACGAGAAGATGGGCAAAGTAGCACTAGAAATATTCTCCAAACTCAATATGTTTAACGAGAGAAACTTCAAAATATGAAGGTAGCGATGCGCTCTCTTTTGAAGACAATCACAGAATCTCTCAGAAGTTTCAGATGAGTAACAAAAAAAAAAATACTAATTTAAAACACACAATGCCAAGGAGAGAGCAAGTCCTCAGGAAAAATAAAGGTAACCCAAAATACATTTTGTCTTGTAAAAAATTCAAGACAAAAGCCAATTCTAATATTCAGCATTTGTTTAAAGGAGCTGAAATTTTCACTGATAATGGAGATGAGATAAATGTGGCTTGTTACTCGACCAGATATTAGACTGACGAGTAACAATGTACCTGAAATTTTCACGATGTGTCTGCCAATATTTCTGGCATAATCTTAACTCCATTTGACTTGGAAGAGGCCATTGAATACCGATGCACTCTGGCCCAGGCCTGTACCTGGAGTCTACCTTGAGGTTATTCCGGGGATCAACGCCCCCCGCGGCCCGGTCCACGACCAGGCCTCCCTGTGGATCAGGGCCTGATCAACCAGGCTGTTACTGCTGGCCGCACGCAGTCCAACGTACGAACCACAGCCCGGCTGATCCGGCACTGACTTTAGGTATCTGTCCAGTTCTCTCTTGAAGGCAGCCAGGGGTTTATTGGTAATTCCCCTTATGCTTGGTGGGAGGCTGTTGAATAGTCTTGGGCCCCGGACACTTATGGTGTTTTCTTAAGGAGCTCTTTATTATAAATGCTTCATAGAATTATTAAAGGCTTTAAATATATTTAAGACTAGATATTAGGGGTCATCCCACAGATTCTTAAAACCACTGACACAACTCCACTCGACAATGTGGCAGTAAAACACACTTAAATATCTGTCGAGCTATAGCACTATGGGCTCATCGGACTTTGGACTCGTATGCTACCCATTTCACAGTGCTCCACCGAAAAGTAATTGATCCCACGATTTCCACACACATTTTACGTTAAAAACTGTTCCCGATGCCATCTCTGGTGGCAGTCTTGTTTTATTTTTTCGCTGTTGCTACAGTTATCCTAAATTCACTTAGCTGTTTCTTGCATTCATAGTGCCGTGTTTGTTAACCTCTGTTGTTTATTAATCTTTAATATAGACCCATGCTTCAAGTGTCGCCACACAGGCAGCGAACTCCTGGTATGTTCTCAGCTGTGACATACCAGTGGCCGATATCGAAGGTTCTACCTTTTTAGTCGGGTGTGAGGCCAGACTTCCCTGTTGACTTGTATCAAACATCTTGGATACATTTTCCATTTTCTTTTTTATATAGGTGGATGTTCCTGGAATGTCCATTTGGTAATTGTTTATTGTAAGGTTACCTGGAGGTTATTCCGGGGATCAACGCCCCCGCGGCCCGGTCCACGACCAGGTATGCGATGGATTTTTTTTTCCACCGGGTGTTTCAAGATTTTCTGAAACAGACAAGAAGTGTTCAGTCCTTCAGTATAATTCATCTCGTACAAAAATTATGTTTTTGTTTACAGTTCATCAGCATTTGAAAATGTTGCCATAATCTACGGTCAGCTAGTAGTGTTGGTAGTAGTACTAGTGCTGGTAATGGAAGTATAAAAACTCAGTGTAATTATGAGTATTAAAATGTACGGTTTCAACCTTCTTCCTGTGTGACGTGTATATTGGACTGTTTTAAAATGTAGTATTATGTATAATAATGTTTGGCCACGTGTTTAGGAAGTGACTTTAGCTCGATTGCTAGCGCACTCGGCTCGCACACTAAGGTCCGGGGGTCGATTCCCGATACGGTTGGAAACATTATAACGTGTTTCCTTAAGACACCTGCTGTCCATGTTCACCTAGCAGTAAAATAGGTACCTGGGTGTTAATGGACTGGTGTATGTCACATCCTGGGAAAAATTGACCTAATTCGCCCGAAATGCTCTACATAACAAGGGACTTTCTATATAATAGTATGCCACTGATGGCAGTTCGGCCTGTATACCTTGTGCATGTACTTGTAGAAATAAAGATTATTATTATTAAAAGGAAGTTTGAAAGTCATCAAGTGTAGAGGCACACCCTGATTGCCAGTGGTATTATCTCCATGTTGGTATTCAGTAGTGGTAGCGTGTGCTGCCACCAACACAATTACCGCCACACAAATCACTGTTGTGTCTCAGCTTCCGTAGCCTCTGCAATCCCCCCGACCACCACCACCATCATCAGCAGTAGCAGCACAACAGCAACAACGGGAGCTGCCACAGTTTCCAGACGCGGTCATTCATGGATGAGAGTGAAGGGAGAGGAGCCGGGTTGTCTGGGCGGGAACAGGAGAAACGTTGATGTGCGCTGGCGGAAGTGTGTAATAAAACGTTGGCGTCTGTAGTGATCAGCTGATTGGGGGGTGAGAGGGAAGGAGGGGTTGGGGTAAGTAGTGGGCTGCCACATGACATGCACCCACCAACAGCACCCATTAGTCTGGCTGCGGCCACCGACTTGTGTACATCGCACCCCTCCCTTCTCTAACCCTCCCTCCCTCCCTCCGGCGCCGGCGGCCGCTCCCACAGTTGTTCTGCTCCACTTCTCTTCAAGTGCTCCATCTTCCTTGCTTGTCCTCCCTTCTCTCTTGATTTCCCTTTCTTTTCTCTTGCTTTCCATTTGATCTGCTTGCTTTTCCTCCTTTCTATTTGATCTGCTTGCTTTCCCTCCTTTCTACTTGATCTGCTTGCTTTCCCTCCTTTCTACTTGATCTGCTTGCTTTCCCTCCTTTCTACTTGATCTGCTTGCTTTCCCTCCTTTCTACTTGATCTGCTTGCTTTCCCTCCTTTCTACTTGATCTGCTTGCTTTCCCTTCTTGTCCCGCTTGCTAATTTTCCTTACACCTTCCCCCACCTCTAATGTATTTGTTCTTTTTCGCATCTCGGCTCTATATTAACTTGTTATATGAGCAGGGTTCTACATGTAGGGGGATACGAGCCTGGTCCATGGGCGGGCTCCGGGAGTAGAAAAACTCGAAACTCATCAAAGGTATACATTATAGTAGAGTTGATAAAAGTTCATCGTTTTTTATTGAGGCATCTTGAGAGTTAGTCACATTTTTCTTTGCTACCAACTCTTCATTCTCTCATCTCATTTTTCTCCACCTCCCTTTCCTTCCCCTAACCGCCCCACGCGTTCACCCCCCAATCCCACTCACGTTTCTGTTGCTGAATGCTTAATAGAGACTGAGCTACAAAAGCCTGGTTAATCAGAATCGCCAGGGATACCTTTTTGCCCCCCCCCCGTTCTTCTCTTTCTTTCCAGTTTTTTTTCCTCCCTGTTCTTTCGTTCTTGCCTCTCCCCTTTATATCTTCTTTCCTGTCTTCCCCTCTCCTTTGTTTTAAAGTTTGCGTTCTCTACTTGCTACTTCTCATTCTTTTCTCTCCTTCATTCGCTTTCCCTTGCCATACAACCGCAAAAAAACAATAAAACATTTAAATTACTGGGAACTCGTCGACGTCCTAAGTAGATACACCCTAAAGCGGAGAGAGAGAGAGAGAGAGAGAGAGAGAGAGAGAGAGAGAGAGAGAGAGAGAGAGAGAGAGAGAGAGAGAGAGAGAGAGAGAGAGAGAGAGAGAGAGATCAGATGAGATCAGATGAAATATATGATTTATACGGAGAAAGTACTCTAGGGCCTGGTACCAAATCTGCACACTGTCATAACATATTTTAGTGAGAGATGTTGGAGGAAGTGCAAAATAAACCCAGTGAAAAGCAGGGGCACTGTAGGCAACATAAGAGAACATTATATCAACATACGCAGTCCACGACTAATTCAACTTCTTGCCAGACGCTATCAGAAACATTGATGGGACAAGTGTAGAAGTCCTCAAGAGGAAATTGAAAAAATATCTCCACCAGGTGCCGGATCTGCCAGGCTGTGATGGATATTTGGGCCAGCGTGCCGCCAGCAGCAACAACCTAGTTGACCAGTAAAGCACCAGTCTTCCAGTTTATCTCTGGGAGTAGAAAAAGCTCTCGAAACTCATCAGAGGTAATGGTTGGTCTCCTCTCTCCCTTCTTCCCTGTCTTTCCTCTCTTGTTTTTCAGTCTCTGCTTCTCGTCCTCCACGGTCCTCCATTCCCTTGGTCTCCCTTCTTTTACCCCTCTCTTCCCTTCTCAGTTTCTCTCATCTCTCTCTCCCTCCCTCCCTTTTTCCTCCCATTTCCCACTCCATTTTCCCTCCCTCTCTTCCTCCTTTCCTCTTCCTCCCATGCCTCTCTTCTCCCACAGTCCCTCTTCTCTCTTCTCTAAATGCTTATCACACCTCATGAGAAAAAATCTTTACGATGTACGCATGTTTGGTTTTTGTGTGGCCAGTTATTTTATTGACATGTATGTCACGTCTGGAAGTGTTCTCTCAGAGAAAGATGCTCTTACGACTTTTCTCTCTGTATTGTACTCACGTGTGTGGTTGTAAGGGGTCGAGTCATTGCTCCTGGCCCCGTCTCTTTTTTGGTCGCTACTAGGTCCACTTTGCTCCAAGAGCTTTATCGTTCTTCTTGTGTCTATGTCGTGTTGTAGACGCTCTTCTCTCTTGTTCTTTAGTGTGACACTGTTCTGCTGTTCGCGTCTTCAACTCTTCTCCCGTATTCATTTTTTAATATTTTCTTTTGTATTGTAAATACGATGTTGTCTTGTTCTGCTGTTAAAGACATTCTTTACTGTTCTCGTCTCGTACTGCACAGTTCTCTCGTTGACGTGTTACTGTGTTCTCATGCAGACTTTGGCCTACCACTACCTGCCTGGAGTGTTCCTAGGTCCAGGACCAGGCCCCTCGATGGATGACCTTATGAACCAGACTGTTGACATCCACGAACGTGTCTTGAATATATTTTCTGCACGCTGGACGCCAATATTTTGTGTGTATAGTTGCAACTGTAGTAGGTCTGTGTTGCTCGTGACCTGCCCCAGGTAATACACATTCTACAAGGTTTTTGTCGTCCTGTCTCGTCAAGTCATTGAGGATGTTTAAAGTGTGTTTGGCAGTCAGGCAGGCAAGCAGGCAAGATTAGCATGTGTGAATGAATAGGTGTGCGATTGAGTGGGTGGGTGCATGAGGTAAGATGGGGTGTGTATGTACCAGATTGTTTTGCAAAGGTCGAGACTCGGCTCGTGTCTCCGCCTTCTAGTCTAATTTGATCGTCCTCACTGATTTCTGGCCTCGTTGGCTTTATCGTATCTGCACTTGAAGCTATTTGTTGGTTATGTCTCCACGTTGTGTGTGTGTGTGTGTGTGTGTGTGTGTGTGTGTGTGTGTGTGTGTGTGTGTGTGTGTGTGTGTGTGTGTGTGTGTGTGTGTGTTACTATTTTGTCCTAGGAACATGTCGATTAGACACTAGGCCTGTTGTATATGAGTACGTGTGTGTGTGTGTGTGTGTGTGTGTGAGTTACCATTTTGTCCTAGGCACATGTCGATTAGACACTAGGCCTGTTGTATATGAGTACGTGTGTGTATGAGTTTGTGTATGAGTTTGTGTATGAGTTTGTGTATGAGTGTGTGTGTGTGTGTGTTAGTGTGTGTGTTACCATTTTGTCCTAGGCACATGTCGATTAGACACTAGGCCTGTTGTATATGAGTACGTGTGTGTGTGTGTGTGTGTGGTAGTGTGTGTGTGTTAGTTACCATTTTGTCCTAGGCACATGTCGATTAGACACTAGGCCTGTTGTATATGAGTACGTGTTAGTTAGTTGTGTGTGTGTGTGTGTGTGTGTGTGTGTGTGTGTGTGTGTGTGTGTGTGTGTGTGTGTGTGTGTGTGTGTGAGAGAGAGAGAGAGAGAGAGAGAGAGAGAGAGAGGGATGGCGCAGTGCAGAGGGAGTAGCAGCAGGGACACTTGGTCCTCTCCACTGCTGTTGCTAGTGGTCATAAAGGCTCTCCCAACACACTGGTCCAGACGTGTATGCACGTGACCAGTGTTATTTTTCAATTATGTTTCCACAGTTGTTACTGCCTACGTCGAGGTGTACGGAAACTTATAAACATCGTAGGAATTATCCTCATTTGTTAAGCTGCTCGTGATTTTGCATCTAGTAATTCACTTAGTAAGACTGATTAGCAATGAACGACATTACAATAATAGCAGTTACACAGATTTTTACCCCAGGAACACCCTTCAGGTATACCACATATTGTCTTATAAACATTGTCAGGTTGGTACTGATCACCTGTAGCCAAAGTAACTAATGACAAAACTTCGCACTTCAGGTGTTATACCTCCATTGCAATGCAGGCAGCTAGCACCAACAACCTGGTTCACCAGGGCATTAGCCAAGAGGTTTGGTCATAAACCTGGCTGCGGGGTGGGGCGGCAATCCCTCCACCTCCTGTATGTTTTACACCGCATTTAGTGAATTTTGCAATAAGAGTATAGAAAGGTATACAGCGGAGACACGTGTAGTGAAAATGGTAAAAAGAAAATGGTGTGCTGAGAGGAACTTTATTGAAATGTTTCACCCGTGGACAGGCCTCATTGTCCGCAGGCGAAACATCTCAACAAAGATTCTCCTCAGTTGTCTATTTTTACCACTTGTCGACTTCGTGCCATTTGTCTCCAAGTGGTATACAGTGTTGGTGCATACCCCTGGCACTTCTCTTGCATGTACGTCTTGACATGAGTGCCATTAGGGACTCAACGATAACAAATTTTTCCGGATTCCAATACCATCAAAATTGGTCGATACCCACTTCGACTCTTTGGTACACCGAGTACAACCAATCTTAATTTCATTGGGAAAACTTGAGTTCTCGGGATCACTTGCTTTAGTGTCCTCATAATGCACGCCCTTCAGCTCTGGGTCTAGTCTAGCTGGAAACCTTTGAATCTTACAGCTGAACTACCATAGGCTAACCATATTATTAGGCTAAATAGACTTTAGAAACAGACTTTATCCGGACTCCCATACTTGATTACCTTAGATTAGATTCAGATGTAAATAAGAGAAGCATACTTAAGAGCAAGACTCCCGTACTGTATAATTACTGCATTATTGTGCGACCGGCAGAGTGATTTTTTAAGCAAAATTGGATGCATCAGCAGTGTGCTGTCACCCTCTTCAGTGTTTCCCCCTTACATTTCACCACACAGGGTGGATTTCATAGTCTTTGAATCTGTCAGCCTGAGATAAGGATATCGTCCAGTATTCCATTAAGGGTTCAATAGCTGCGGGAGCTTCGAAGGATTTGTTCAACCAGAGCTGGAGTCGCTGTACTCAGGAGAAATAGCAACATAAGTGATATATACAGTAGGAGAGAAAATATGAAAAAAAATATATCTAAAAATACTTGCATATCCCGGAATTGTAAATTTAGATTCATTGTTTCAATAGCGTCTCGACATTTTAAAAGTACATTATAAACCCAATAATACATACGTGCACTAGTCTGGCGACAACCTGCTTGAACATCATGAAACAGTCTCTACTTCACTTGTGCAAACAACGCCAACTAAATGTAAGCAGACTCCAAGATAAGCTGGGCAGAGCTAAGCTGCAGTACATTAATTCATCACATACGTACACCCGTGTAAGTGTATGCACAACCTAGTGTAGAATTCTGTGGTAAAGGGGCGGGAGAGGGAGAAGGGTCACGTGGATAGTATTCCAGGTAATTGGTGAACTTGATCTCACCTAACCTCTCCCTATAATTCCTCCACTCCTGTGCACACTATCATTATTTCTCCACAGCTCTATACACCATCATTATTCCTACACTTATGTATGCACCACAGTCATCATCATTTCCGTATACATCATTATTATTATATTCGTCAGAGAAAGATTCGAAAGGTTCATCACTTACCATAAACATGGAGACGCTAGCTCCAGGTAGCTCCTGATAACCTGTGCTTTCCCTTTCCATTCACTATCATCTCTCCCCCCCCCCCCCCAGTTCCTCCCTCTCATCAGTTTGTTCCGGGAATCATCACCCTCGCGACTCAATCTCAGACCAGACCTTCTAAATTGGAAATGAAGTATTACTAGTATGAGAACAGACTCGTGAGTAGTAATAACAAGATTGTATATAAATCATAGAATGGGAGAGATTCCAGCCAGCAGGCCAGTGCGTTAACCACTGTACCATGCCAGCCAAATAAGATTCATCCAGTAAGATTAAGTCTAGTTTGGTGAATCATTAATCTGGCTTGGTACAATGGCTAGCGCACTGGCCTGCTAGTTTTCCTGGTTAGCCATGGGGGTTCGAATCACGCCCGTTCTTTGAGAATAAGTATAAAAACTGTTAAGAAATATAGTAGAAGTTTGTAAGATGAATCTGTCGTCTTGTATGTTCATGACACAGATCAGCAACTCTCGCGGAATTTAAAATGTTTAACAGAATTCCATTTCGTTTCACACTTGTGTAACTGGCTGTAATACCTCCTTGGATGGTTAATATATGCTAACTTACCGTCTTCCTCTCCTTTGTCTTTTCCCCTTCCACTCTCTCATATCTGCTCTCTTTCTCTCCTCTCCACTTTCCTGGCTCTCCCAGTTCTCTCTCCTCATCCAAAGTTGCAAGGATTAGCTTCCAGAAAATCTTGTAGCAAACTCTGTCCCGTCCATTACTATAATTATTAATTAGATAAGATGACCGCCGCTGGGTATTCTCTTCCTAATTGTTCCCTAATTACTTTTCCAGCCATAATCTTAGTCTTCTTACCTCCCTTCCCTCCCTCCTCCCCCTCCTTCCTTCCTGCCTTCCCTCTTCCTACCTCCCTGTACCCTGTGTTTGTCCAGAATAACTAATTACCCCTTTGCCTGGAACCCAAAATTACGTAAATTTGTTTGCGAAACCTGGATGCAAAATTTAGTGTGCTGGAAGCAGGTTGGGAGTGGAGATTAAGAGCTAGGAGGAGGACGGAGACTGTAACCCTGGAGGAAGGGGAGAAAGGAGATTGTACTGTAGGAGGAGGGAGGAGATTGTAGCTTAAGAGAGGAGACTACAGTTTAGGAGGGTAGTTAGGTCTACAGAGATCTTTTTTTTTTCCAACACCGGCCGTATCCCACCGAGGAAGGGTGACCTAAAAAGAAAAACGAAAGTTTTTTCTTTTTAAATATAGTAATTTATACAGGAGATGGGGTTACTAGCTCCTACAAAGGAAATACGAAATCAGGTAGTATACCTGTGGTCGGTTTCCGAGTTTTCCTTCTTCAGCAGCCATGCCTTATGCCAATCTTGTCTGGTGCTTGCCTGGTCAACCAGGCTGTTGCTTCTGGCGAACCCCTGGCTCACATGTCCACAGCCTGGTTGACCAGCTTAACCTGCCCGTCGAGCGACAGACTTGGCTTCGATTCCTAGCCAGAGAAGAGGGTGTTGTTCCTGATCAGCGGGTCGTTAATATCAACAGCCTGGTTGAACAGGCAGTCAACAAGGAAATCTGGCTGGGCTGCGAAAGTTGACAAATTCACGAAATTGGTCACGGGTACGTCACAGATAGCAATGGACACAAAATTGGTCACGGGTACGTCACAGATAGCAGTGGAGACAAAATTCCTCTCTTGCTCTTTCTATCTTTTTCTGTCTCTCTCTGGCAGTGGAGCAGCATACGAGAGGATCCCTCGTAACAGGCAGGTAGATTGAATCTACGGGGAGTGGGAGATTAAGTTTAGGAGGGGGTAGATTAAGTTTTCAAGGGGGGTGTATTAGGTTATGTGAGAGGAAGGGTGGTTATGTCTAGGAGGGGGCGGGGAAGGGGGAATGAGGTCTAGAAGGAAAGAAACGAGAGTTGATCTGCACAACTTCCTAGTTGGTGATAGATTTGCAGATCATCGCCCCTACGGTCCGGTCCCAGACCAGGCCTCCTGGATTGCGCCTAACCGTTTTTGATTCCGTGAAGTCGTAGCTTTCATTGCTAGGTCCGAGACCTAGTCATGCCAATAGCCTCATCAATCAGGCTGATGCTGCTAGCAACATGCAAGCTTATGTGGATAGTTTATTAGGTTTAAAACCTATCAACTACATCAGAGTCATTGAGGCTGCTTGTCACCTGTACACCACTAGTCAAGGATACTTTAATCCCTAAACTAGGGACTTAGGTAAATTTGCTCATTTACACAAAGATACACATTTTTCGCTGTATATACTCTACTGAATCATTTATGTACCTTGACGTGCATTAATTACATCGTTCACTTCATCCTTTGCGGCAGACTAGTGTATATGTGGGGCTTTCAAAATGCAGTGGTATAGTGACACACTATATTACCTCAGTGTCAACATGACCTTCTCATTACCTTTGATATACCTTTGATGAGATCCGAGGAGAGTTTTTCTACTATCAAATCTCAGCCATGGGCCAAGCTTGTCTGTTGCTTGCTTGGCCAGCCAGGCTGTTGCTGCTGTAGGCCCGCTGGCCCGCATATCCATCACAGCCAGGTTGTCCAGTTGCCTCTCGAAGATGTCTACGCTTCTTCCAACAGTGTTTCTGATATCTTCTAGTAAGCTGTTCAATAGTTTGGAGGTACAGATGTTGACACAGTGGTAGTGGAAGCAATAGTCGACTGTTTCCCTGCCATAGTCCATTATATAGTATATATGGGTTTTATACATGAAGTAGTGAAATCTTTTAGCCTAAGCAGTTTTATTGAAACTTCAAAGGTTTCGTTCCAGCATGAGGGGGGAATTACTGTTAGTTAAGAATTTCTGGGAACACCGCAAATGCTTAACTATGTATTCGCTGGAGAGGAGGAGGAGACAGACAGACAAGTTGTACGTGGAATGTATATGAGAGTCTAGTCCCAAAAGTACACACTGCCATGACAACATGCTGGGTTGAGAGAAATGGGAGAAAATGTTAATACTCACTGAAAAGTAAGGGCGCCGTGGGAACAAACAATAGCAGAATAGTGCGTTATCCGTGGACCCTGAATATCATTATTCTAGCGAGCGAGCGCGCACGCACACACACACACACACACACACACACACACACACACACACACACACACACACACACACACACACACACACACACACACACACACACACACACACAAACACGCACGCGCACACACACACACACACACACACACACACACACACACACACACACACACACACACACACACACACACACACACACACACACACACACACACACGTACGTACGTACGTCAGAACATCATAATTTACTGATGCTAAGCAACCCAAACTAAATTTAGACTGGCTGGAGGGTATACTGGGATGAGGTGAACAGAGAGGGGTTTTAAGAGGAAGGAAGAGAGGGAGGGAAGGCAGATAGGGTGTTGGAGGTGCTGGAAGCTGTGGTTGGTGCAACCACGTGGCTGCGCCAGAGGGCAGATGTTTTCTATTGTTTTATTTAATGTCGTATTATTGTTGTATTATATTGAGCAGTGATCACAAAAGCAGGAACTGTAGTTTAAGATACTTAGCTTAATATTCTGAAAAAAAGTGTCCTTTAGAAAATGTCTTTGTTTCAGCATCTTATAATTTTAAGCCTCCAGAATGAAAAACTGACTTAAGCCGAGATTTCATACTAGGGGCTAAGATCCAACAGAATGAAATCAACGCTTAATATTTTTCCCCAGAATGGAATCCAGGCATAAGATCCCCCTCCCCCCCAAGAATGAAATACTGGCTTTGCTACTGGCTGGACGAAAGAGGTGTATGAAGGGATGCACTTTGAACAGTGTCAGAGAGAGAGAGAGAGAGAGAGAGAGAGAGAGAGAGAGAGAGAGAGAGAGAGAGAGAGAGAGGAAGGAAAGGCTGTCGGTGGAGGGTGTTGAGAGTCAGACAAAGAGCAATATTCATTTACCTTTGTTTTGACTGTAGAGGGTGTCGGGAGGAGGGAGTGAGAGATATTGGAGGAATGCAGAATAAACCCAGTGAAAAGCTGGAGTGCAGTGGAGACAATAAGGGAACACTGTATTAACATCCGTGGCCCCAGACTATTCAACATCTTACCAGAAGATATCAAGAACACTTCTGGGACAAGTATAGGAGTCTTCAAGAGGAAACTGAATAAGATCTTCATCAGGTTCCAGATCAACCAGGCTTTGATAGATATGTGGGTCGGCGAGCCACTAGCAGCAACAGCCTGGTTGACGACCAGGCAAGCGCCAGACGAACTTGGCCCAAGGCCGGGCTCCAGGAACAGAAAAAAAACCCTCTGAACTCATCAAAAGTATAAGGGTGAACAAGTGCGAAGGAGGGGAGGACGTGGGTGAGAGTACAGCTGTTACGATATATACATACATAACCATGCATGGAAGATTTAACACAGGATGGGCGGGTCCCTGGTAGATTTGCATATGGTGATGTCGGCAATTATGTGAGGTAACTGTGCTTTCCACACCGGTGTAGTAATGACCGTCATGTAGTTAGTAGTGATCTCATGTATGCAACTGTTACACTTGTGATAGAAACGGTAGTCTGGTGCTGCAGAGTGGAAGTAAATACGGGATCAATTTTTATTATCTCATTATATATAACGTACTGCATGGACCGAAACGTCGTCTAGTTTCAACTCCATTTTCTAGGAAGTAAATTGATCCGCATAGGGGGGATTACCAATAGACCTCTAGCTGTCGTCAAGAAAGAGCTGGATAGATTCCGAAGATCAGTACCTTATCAACTGGGCTGTGGTTCGTAAGCCGGATTGCTATCGGTCAGCAGTAACAACCTGGTTGATTAAGCCCTAATTCACTGGGAGGCCTGGGCCGGACCGAGGGGGCGTTGACCCCCGGAACATTCTTCAGGTAAATATTGCTTTGTAAAAGTCTTAATCTGTATAATTACTAAGGTGCGACCTGAGGATGAAAGATTAATTGGGCGAGTACCGCACCGTGTGGAGCTCCTAATTTGACGTAGGTGACAGTATTACTTAGAATCTGGTGTATAAGAACCGGTTCTTCTCCAGATGGACCCACATGATACATCAGCTGTAGGAAAATTGCACTTGCTTCCAATAAGAGACTGGTTTGATAAAGTGTGTACCGTAATGAGTAGCATTATGTCAGTGCCAGTGATTGTTGTCATGTTTTATACATGTCAATTTACACTTTGTTTTCTTGGGTTAAATTTTTGTAATATAATTTTGACAAATGCGTAAGAACTTGTACTTGTAATGTATCCCTCAAACCTTATGTATTGTATACTTCGTCTTTGTATCTTTTAAGTCTTGTGTAAATATAGAAGATGGGGTGGTAGAGGAAGTGAAATATTCAAACAGCTTTAAGGAAAAATCCAAACATATTGCCTTCAAGTATGTCTATATATATGTCGTCCTGAATAGGTAAAAACTGGAAAATTAGCAAGAACTCGTTTAAAATTAAGTCCTTTTCCAAAATTTTCTCATGTACGTTTAAAGATAACTTTTTCGTTTATGTTAATGTAAAAAATAATAATTTTGTACCAAAAGAACCTTAGAAAACTTACCTAACCTTATTATAAAAAGCGCAATATAATTTAGCCTAATCCAACTAAATATATTTTAGATAATTTAATATAAACATAATGAAATATATTTTTTTCGTTAGGTTCAGAATGATTTTTGCGAAAATATTGCATACACAAATTTTCGCTTGCCTTATTTGACAAGAAGTGTGTTGCTATTTAAGCCAAAATAGCAATTTTTACCTATTCGGCACGACACACGCACACTATATATATATATATATATATATATATATATATATATATATATATATATATATATATATATATATATATATATATATATATATAATGTGTGTGCAAAACAACCACTGTGAAAGAATAGTGAAATTCCAAGGGCTTTCGTGACTTCTCGCATTATCAAGGAACTATAAAAACAATACTTCAAAGGATGCATTTTTGTAGTTCCTTGATAATGTGAGAAGTCACGAAAGCGCTTGGAATTTCACTATTCTTTCACAGTGGTTGTTTTGCATATATATATATATATATATATATATATATATATATATATATATATATATATATATATATATATATATATATATATATATATATATATATATATTGTGTGTGTGTGTGTGTGTGTGTGCAAGATAAGCAACGGGGAGTGGAAATCTTTAGCTCAAGTACTTTCACACTTCTCATTGCATCATCAGGAGCTATGCAATGTTGCAAGACTGCAGTTGAAGGAGTGAGGGGAAGTTCTCTCAGAATAGCGCAGTGCGGGTCTGCCACCTGCTGCTGGCTCACACACACACACACACACACACACACACACCGAGCCTATATGTCCCCACAATTTGCATTAAAGGTGGACTCCAAGGACCTTTAAATTTTAGACAAGTTGCTACATAACTTATGTGTACCTTGTCATCTCTTCAACTTCAAACTTTGTAGTAAACACATCATCACCCTGGTTGTGGAATTATCATTATAGTCATTGGTGAGCGCTAAACCTGTAGTAAACTTAAAGCGCCTGGAGATGGGAAGTAATCAGGTGTGATCCAAGAAAGTGAAGGGAGGCGCAACTTCTTGGATCTGGATACCTTCTTTGACATCTGGCTTGTCCTCAGGTCGGGCTGCGGGAGTAAGAAGACCCTTGAAGCCGGTCACAGGTGTATCATGGGTAAAGAGCCTTTCTCCCTCCTTTAAGTGGGGGGAGGGTTTGTCTGGTTTTTGAAAGTACTTTCGACTCTCGGGTCATTATCACCAGAATTGACACCGTCAGTAATGGTGCAGAAACACAGACAAGTCGGTCATTACTGAATTCATCAACTAAGAATATAACTTTCTTACGGAGAAAATAAAAGTCATAATGCTGGTGGTTGGAACATGTGGATGATACAATTTACTCATTTATAGAGGAAACTTTTGGTGTTTCTTTTCTGGACCTGATGATAATTACTTCAATTTCACTGGACTTTCTCCTTGTTTTAGTTATTAGTAAGAAGAATATTAAGGGAAGATACTACAGAACACATCAAGGTAGTAAGACAGTACTCGTGTTTCGTGTGACCCAGTTGTGTCGTTACTTTAGAAAGGTAACATATTTCTGGGATAGCCAGTGAGCAGCCAGAACAACTTTTTACATCTAGACTGGAGCTCTCACTCTCTCCCCTGTATTTATTACTAATTGTAGCCCTCAGCATCTCCGCTTGCGGACCCCAAATTTCTGATGACTCATTCTCCAGTGAACTCCTGCCTTCCTGAA
This sequence comes from Cherax quadricarinatus, assembly GCF_038502225.1. Classification (NCBI taxonomy): domain Eukaryota; kingdom Metazoa; phylum Arthropoda; class Malacostraca; order Decapoda; family Parastacidae; genus Cherax; species Cherax quadricarinatus. Next base: position 26,699,191 of record NC_091346.1, on the reverse strand, counting down.
GGCGTTGCAGGTTGTGTGTGTGGTGGTGGAGGTGGAGGGAGTGTGGCGTGGTGTGGTGATGGTGGTGGGTGGACGGAGCTCAATGTGGCAATAATAGACGTGGATGGAGCATGGTGTGGTGATGGAAGAATGTCGTTTGGTGATGGTGGAGGGGCCGAGCCATGTGGAGGTGGTGGTGGTGCAGCAGGTGTTGGGTTGCAGAAGGCAGATTACCGCATCAAAATGCCGTTAATAGGTGTGTGTTGGGGGGAGGGGAATGATTAGGTAGGTACGTTGGAGGAGGGGAAGGGGGAGAAGAGAGGGGATGACCACCACCTCCGGGTTTTTGTCCTTGCTACCTGCTGTACATGCCACTAACCTGTCTCCATTGCGTAACGACGCTTTTTTTTTTCATCTATTCAGAAGTGTGGAATAATTTTTATTTTCCCTCTTTTACCTTGGCCTCTTCCTCGTTCTGTGCCTCTTTCCCAATTTTTCTTCTTTTGCATTGTACTCTCTACGCCTCTTCCATCATCACGCACCTGTCGTGCCCTAAAAGCGATTTGGTGATTTTTTTTTTTTTAACTCTTCATTAGATACACTGCATTGTACAAATACTGTACTTCATACACAACACACTTGAATCTAGTGGGACTGGAGTTTCGAGCACATGAGATGTCTTCCAGTACATTTAGAGGTTTTTCAGTACATTTTATCCTTCGATACGTATAGATACGACGAGGAGACAGTCGTTCCTTCTGTAGTAAAGAGCAGAATCTGTGTTTTCGTGTGCTCTTATCCTGGTGCCCTTGTTACACCCTACCTGGAGGGAATTCCGGGGATCAACGTCCCCGCGGCCCGGTCCACGACCAGGCCTCCCGGTGGATCAGGGCCTGATCAACGAAGCTGTTACTGCTGGCCGCACGTAATCCAACGTACGAACCACAGCCCGGCTGATCCGGCACCGTCTTTAGGTATCTGTCCAGCGCCCTCTTGAAGACAACCAGGGGTCTTCCCGTAATGCCCCTTATTGCTGGTGGGAGGCTGTTGAACAGTCTTGGGCCCCGGACACTTATTGTGTTTTCTCTTAGTGTACCAGTGACGCCCCTACTTTTCACTGGGGATATGTTGATTATCTGTTGATTATATGAAGACGGCAGTACCCGGTCCCAAACCGTACCTTCATGTTGATCAGTCAGCCTGTTGGTGCTCCCTCTGTCACAACCCAGCTGAGCAGGAGCTTAGCTCTTACTACTACTCAAAAGGAGTAAAAAATACATACCGTGACTGGAACAACAGAAAAATAACCCTCACATAGAAACTTAAGACAACGACTCGACGATATTCTCATCGCTCTACTTAGGTCTCAGCTCAGGCGGACACATACCTGATGTACGAAGCACATCCTTTGTTGTGGAACATGGCAAAGATTTAGCAACAAGAACGGCAATGACGACAACACAAGATAGGTTTCTTGTATCGGGTAAAATAAAATGTCAACCTGAGCTGAGACTTAAGTAGAGCGCTGAGAATATCGTGAAGCTGGTGGTAGTTATGAGAGCTTGTAAGGTTTGGTTGGCGCAGAGCTGGAGTTACTATTACTTGGGTGTTGTAAGATGAGGCAGTGGGGTACGGAGGGAGGGAGGGGGTTAATGTGGAGGTCAGCACCATGACTCACACAACGGCCACCATGTGATCTTTGAGGCACCGCCTTGTGCAACTCCTTACCCTCCCTAACCCCTGCCTCCCCTTAAAAGGGAGTGCTTTTACATTATACTCGATATACCTTTGATGGGTTTCAAGAGTTTTTCTTACTCGCAAAAAAAACCATACCCCCGGCCGGGATTGAACCCGCGGTCATAGAGTCTCAAAACTCCAGCCCGTCGCGCTAACCACTAGACCAGCTAGCCACAATAAGATTCATCCAACTAGGTATATTTCTACACCATAGGAAAGTTAGCACAGGCACCTCTGTGACCACAAATGCAAGTTTTTACAGACGAATCTCCAGCTAGCGTGGCCGTGACGAACTCTAGCTCAAGTCCCTTCACTGCCGTCAACATGACTTAAGAAATCGTAATGACACGATTGCAAATAAACCATACCCCCGGCCGGGATTGAACCCGCGGTCATAGAGTCTCAAAACTCCAGCCCGTCGCGCTAACCACTAGACCAGCTAGCCACAATAAGATTCATCCAACTAGGTATATTTCTACACCATAGGAAAGTTAGCACAGGCACCTCTGTGACCACAAATGCAAGTTTTTACAGACGAATCTCCAGCTAGCGTGGCCGTGACGAACTCTAGCTCAAGTCCCTTCACTGCCGTCAACATGACTTAAGAAATCGTAATGACACGATTGCAAATAAACCATACCCCCGGCCGGGATTGAACCCGCGGTCATAGAGTCTCAAAACTCCAGCCCGTCGCGCTAACCACTAGACCAGCTAGCCACAATAAGATTCATCCAACTAGGTATATTTCTACACCATAGGAAAGTTAGCACAGGCACCTCTGTGACCACAAATGCAAGTTTTTACAGACGAATCTCCAGCTAGCGTGGCCGTGACGAACTCTAGCTCAAGTCCCTTCACTGCCGTCAACATGACTTAAGAAATCGTAATGACACGATTGCAAATAAACCATACCCCCGGCAAAGTCCGGATATGGGCTAAGCTTGTCTGATGTTTGCCCTTAATCAAAGGAATTGAGGTTACACTGCCCTTCATAGGGTCAGACCTAATTATCCCCCATTCCCCAGACGCTGTATGACCCCTACAGGTTCAGCGATTCTCCATCCTCCGCACTTCCAAATATACAGGGTCTTTGAACTAACAACAGTAAAATACCGTTGTCAGTGGACTCTTCACCTAGTCAAGTGTTCATGAGCCCACATAAAAGACTATTTTGGGAAAGAAATATGGATACCTGGGTACAATTTACGACCAAACATTAGACCACAAGGAGAATGGAGGGAGGGAGGGGTTAGTCTATACGTTCAGAAGTCTCTCATTTGCTCCGAATTACTTAACACCACAAATGATGTCAAAGTTTTGGAAGTAAAAATGGTTAGTCTAATTATTGTATTTATTTATAAACACCAAAAGTAACGTCTCAGCAGTTAATGACCAGCTAGTAAAACATTAATTAAATACCACCTTCAAGAATATAGCAAATATTGTAATGGCAGAGAAAATCTCCGGAGGCAGAATGAACAATCGCTGAAATTAATTCTTAAGACTGATAAAAATTGTCTTATTCTAAGCCAGCAAATAGTGGAACTGACCAGACTACAAAGTAGCCTTAACCCTATATTGACAAATAATGAAGATCTGGCTGGGAATATATCGACATCGCATACATCACACTCGGACCTTAACTTTATTGAAGTTCAGACGTGCATACACACTGGTCTTAAACAGCAAGTCATAATTGTAAATTCAACTTTAACAACAATTACATTAACTGAAATACAATAAACCATGACCTTACTGAAATATGCTTGGAAGTTAGCGTGAATAACATGAATTTAAACCAGTGTCTGGAGAGAGAGAGAGAGAGACGCTTTCTATACAGATGAAGACGAGGAATCACAAAACTTTTGAAACTTCTCACACATTTGCAAGGGAAGAGCTATAGAAAAATGTCAAGATAAAACTCGGTGCATCACACAAAATCTGAGAGACAAAGGGGGCAAAAAAAAAAAGTCATTAATGAAATTGAAATTCAGATCAAAAAACTACATCCAGTATTGGACCTCTGCTTAAGAGCCGCGCGAGTTCCCCCCGTCTCCTAATATCGTGTTTATTTTTCCCCTATAATCTACCTTGTCCATAATTACTAACGCATTTGCTGTGTCTGCTTTCGTAAAGTGAAGTCTAGAATCTTTCCTTAATTCACGGTATAACTAACAAATTTTTGAGGACAACACAATTGTCCTTAAAATTTTGTTAAGTTGTACCATGGACTAAGGAGAGATTGTAGACTTCACCTTACGACAGCAGACACAGCAAATGCGATAGAAATTAAGGACAAGGTAGATTATAGGGGAAAAATAACATTATTAGAAAACAGGAGAACTGACGTGTCCCTTAAGGGAGAATGAACTTAAAGCGATGATAATGAAGAACTGAACTAAATATTGAAGTCACATTATGACTGCGTTCACTGAGCCGTTTATCAGACGACTGACAGTCTAAGTGAATTTTTCATGGATGTGGCGCAAAACTCTGTCAGTATACACAAATTTCTGACAGAAAGATATGTTCATTGTGGGGAAATTTAAGTTACTCCATTATAAAAATACTGAAGAATTAATAACTGGGACTGAGTGGAAAAAAGAAAACCTCCAGCCACTCACAAGAGTGGAAGAACAGTGTGAGGGACTTAAGAAGAAAACCAAACGTTTTTCCCCGAGAATATAGAACAAAGAATAGAGAAAACTGAGGTCCACTTAAAACAAACTTTGAACAACTGACAGTCTGAAAGAAATGTGTTCCATTTTTTTGCGCTTCCAGTTATTATGTCGTAATTTTAACACCTTTCCACTAAGTTTCCTTCCCTAATGTACTCGTTCCCCCCTCCCTCTTTACTAACGAAGTTTTTCCTACTGATTCAGTTTCCCCTACTCAACTTCTTCCATGTTTGCCTTCCCTCCATCTTTTCTCACTCACTGCTACCCACCTCCTCCACGAGCCTGGCCCATGGCCGGGCTCCGAGAGTAGTAAGACTCGAAACTCATCAATTTATAAATTTATAAATTCATTCACTACTCTTCTTCCACTTTATCTTTCCCTAATGTCACTCTTCTCTACCATCTTCCTCCACCCACATGAAAATTCAGCGAAGTGACGGGATTCGAATTAGCAGTTTGGGATTACTAGTACGTCACTTTCGTCCACTGCACCACAGGTCTACTAAGCCGAGACAGATTGGTAATCACAGGTGGTGAATTGCAGTACCCTCAGTCTGTTGAATTGTTACGTTCGTTCATTACTAATTTTAATCCTGTATATTGAAAAGAATAGTTCAAAGGGTGCTCCCATCTGAAATATTTTGCATGATACTGAAATAAACATTGCATACCTTTGATATACCTTTGATGAGTATTTCTACTCCCGGAGCCCGGCCTATCGTCTGGTGCTAGCCTGGTCAACCAGGCATGAA
>NC_091346.1:26636545-26684045 GCF_038502225.1 Cherax quadricarinatus | reverse complement strand
GCTTTTCTTTATAAATTAGAAATATTTTTTTATGGCAAAATAAAAAGGAAACAGGAAATTAGGGCAGAGTATAGGTGAAGGGAGAAGAGAGGAGGAATAGAGGAGCAGAAGGGACAGAGAAAGGGTAGAGGAAGAGGGGGGAGAGGAAATGTGTTGTTAATAGCGGTGTGAGCTAAAGCAAGTTGAGGCTGACATCAGAGGACCAACTTTGAACTAATTTGAATCACTATTGGGGATGAGTTGCCTCAATATTGCTGTCATGTTCTTGCTGCGGCTTGTTGTGTGGCCGTGGTGTGTTGTGCGTTCTTGTGTGGCTCTGGCGGTGAGTTGTGTAGCTCTGGTGGTGTGTAATCCGCTCTTGTGTGACTCTGGTGGTGTGCTGTGTGACCCTGGTGTGTTATTCGTTCTTATGTGGCTCTGATGGTGTGTTGTGTGGCCCTGGTGATGTGATATGCGATATTGTGTGGACCCACTGGTGTGCTGTATGGTCCTGATGGCATTTGGTGTGTACTTTTTGTAACGCTGTGTTTTTATTTTACGCTTCATATATTCCCGGAGCCCGGCCTTGGGCCAGGTTCATGTGGTGCTTGCTGGCGGCCCGTTGGCCCACATATCCATCACAGCCTGGCTGATCTGGTACCTGATGAAGATACTTGTCCGTTTCCTTTTTGGTATCAGAAACACTGTCCCAACAGTGTTTCTGATACCAAAAGATATCAAAAAACACTTCTGTGACAAGTATAGAAGTCTTCAAGAGGAACTGGACAAGTATCTTCACCAGGTGCCCGAGCAACAGCGAAGTTGACCAGGCAAGTACCAGACGAGCTAGGCCATGATTGGGTTCCGGGAGAAGAAAAAATTCTCGAAACTCTCACTCCAATTGGTTGTTATGGTAGTGTGTTTGGGACTAAACCCTCCAGTATCTTCTACGTATATATCCCGCATTTCTTTCACCTTCCCAGTAGCTTAAATGCCTTATTTGCTGTGCCCTGTCCTACGAAATCAGCCATAGAAAGAGAACGTAGACCTTGCAGTAGGGTTCCTAGGCTGTTAAAAATAAGTCTTAACAGAAAAAATTATACTGAGAAATTGCAGGTAAAGAACATAAGAATTCCTGTCAGACTGAAGAAACCCAAAGGGAACAAAAATGCCACTGGGGAAATTTGGAAAAGGTCTTAAGTCCTTTTTCACATATGCACAATCCAAGTCACAGATTTCTTCCAGTATTAATCCTGTCCTTAAAGGAGATCCATAGATAAATGACGAAGCTGAATTGAGCGACACCCTGAAAGAACAGTATAAATCAGCGGCCAACAATTCCAACGTCACCATGAGAATTGAAGAGCCACTAACTCCGCCCACCATACAAATTATCTTTCTTGCTATTAGATTAAATAATTTCTACATGAAAAGTATTTGAGAGGTTGTTCCCAAGTCAACATACTGCCATAACATACCGGAGTGAGATATATGGGGAAAAATGTACAATAAACCTAATGGAAGGCAGGGGCTCCTTGGGCCTGGTTGATCAGGCTCTGATCCACCAGGAGGCCTGGTCACAAACCGGGCCGCGGGGGCGTTGACCCCCGTAACTCTCCAGGTAAACATCCGTGGCCCCAGATTATTCACCATCTTACTAAAAGGTATCAGAAATTGTTGGACAAGTGTAGACGTCTTCAAGAAGAAACTAGACAAACACACACCCTCATTTTACCTTGGAGAGAGGCCTGGTCACCTACCGGGCCACAGGAACGTTGACCCCCCCCCGAACCCCCCTCCAGATATACAGGTAAGTACCATGTCAATCAGGCTGTGATGGATATGTGGTCCAGCGGGCCGCCAGCAGCGACAGGCTGGTTGACCAGGTAAGCACCAGATAAGCCAGGCCCCGAGTCGTGCGCCAGGACTAGGAAAACTCGATATTCATCAAAGGTAAAACTAAAGCAGCAGCAACAGCAGCAAGTGATAATGTAAATTTAATAATGCTAGACACTAAATATTTAGGACGGTGAATAAGAAACAGTTGTGGCGCTATGTAAACCAAACAAATGCAAGGTGGCGGAGTACACGCGTCATGCAAGACGGAGTGACCTTGAAGAGTTGAAGGCGTCCTTGACACAGGCTCGTCCCATAGGTGGGTGGCCAGCATGGGGAGGGGGGGGGGGGGGTGAGGCAGCGTGTCCTACTGAGGCGGTAACTCTAGGCTTTAAAGTTGCATCAAGTGAGTGGGCAGTGTGGAGCGTCTGCTTTAAGGCCAGTCTCTGCTGGACTCTCCTCCTGATCACTGTTTAATGCACCACTCCCACTCGACAAACTTGTTGCATATGCAGCGCTGTTCCACTATACGCATACCAGCTGGGGAGAAACTCAGTTGTGGGGAAGCCCTCACCTTTCTCTTCTTCCTCCTTCCCCTCTCCTCTTCATTCTTCTCTCCATCCTTCTCTTCCTATACCATACTTCAATTTACTTCTTCATCTGCCCAAGATCAGGCCTCCTGACCACGGGGCGGTGGCCACCGGAAGCGACTACAGGTAACCTCTCTCCTTCACAAGGCCCTGGTGGAAGGCTGGCCTGGGAACTTCACCAGGTGCCAGATCAACCAGGCTCTGATGAATATGTGGGACAGCGGGCCTCCAGCAGCAACAGCCTGATTGACCAGGCTAGCACCAGAAGAGCCTGGTCCATGGCCGGGCTTCGGGAGTAGAAAGACTCCTCGAGACTCGTCAAAGGTAAACGCACATCAAAGGTAGCTACGTGGTAACTCCGGGTGTGGCTTCACTGTGATGCTGACGCTGCTGTTGCATCCATGTTACTGAGTGTAACATCAACGGCAAAACCCTATTTATTAATAGTTTTTTGTTTTTGTTTTAATAAAGTTAATTATTTTCCTTCGATAACGATAATATTCTCTTGATAACGGTAATACCTTTTATTTAATAACGGTAATCCTCTCCTTCAATGAAAGCAGTATACTTCCTCTAGAGTAATATCTAATACATTACTCATCCTTTAATAATGGTAATCCCCCTCCCCCCTTTTTTTTAAATAAAAATGTATTTCCTCTAATTAAAGTACTATCATCCTTACAATAATAATCCACCTTTATTGACGGTAATCTTCTAACAGTAATCATATTTCAGTAAAATTAATCCCTTTCAGTAACGGTAATCCCCTACCTTGTTAACAGTAATCCAATTTATTAACAGCAACGTACCACCTCTTTTTTTTTTTTTTTTTACCTGCATTCTACTGCCTTTATTAAGGGTAATTCCCCCTCTATTGACAAATTACAAAGCTCTCCGTATAAATTTGAATGGAGAATTTAAAGCCTATTGATTCTCCGTAATACGAGGACATTTCAGGCAGCGGGAGGGTGGCTTAATACAGTGTAATATTTTGGTGGTAGTGACACCTTTACTGTTCACCGTGTCATTGTTATGCGGTGAGTGCATTAGTATGGCCCACGGTAATGTTTTGTGCAATTGTAGGGGAAATTGTCGGTCTGATATTGTTTTCGGTGGGGAACAAGAGGAAACTGCAGTTTGTAGGGGAAATTATGGGAGTAATATTGTTTTCAAGAGGAAACTGTAATTGTAGGGGGAACTGTGGGAGTAATTTGTTTCATGAGGAAACTGCAGTTGTAGGGGGAACTGTGGGAGTAATTTGTTTCATGAGGAAACTGCAGTTGTAGGGGGAACTGTGGGAGTAATTTGTTTCATGAGGAAACTGCAGTTGTAGGGGGAACTGTGGGAGTAATTTGTTTCATGAGGAAACTGCAGTTGTAGGGGGAACTGTGGGAGTAATTTGTTTCATGAGGAAACTGCAGTTGTAGGGGGAACTGTGGGAGTAATTTGTTTCATGAGGAAACTGCAGTTGTAGGGGGAACTGTGGGAGTAATTTGTTTCATGAGGAAACTGCAGTTGTAGGGGGAACTGTGGGAGTAATTTGTTTCATGAGGAAACTGTAATTGTAGGGAGAACTGTGGGAGTAATTTGTTTCATGAGGAAACTGCAGTTGTAGGGGGAACTGTGGGAGTAATTTGTTTCATGAGGAAACTGCAGTTGTAGGGGGAACTGTGGGAGTAATTTGTTTCATGGGGAAACTGCAGTTGTAGGGGAGATTGTGGGAGTAACTGTGTTCAAAGAGGAACCTGGACTTTTCGCTGCTTGCCAAGCATGTTAGATCAGATAGGATGTATTGGTTATACGAGTGTACGGGCCACTAGCAGTAATAGCCTGATTAACTAGGCAGTCAGTAAGGAAATCTAATTTTAAGCCAGGTTGCAGGGAAAAAGAACCCTCGAAACCGGTCACAGGTATCACAGAAAAAATGGCTCGAGTAATATTTTTTAGGGAAGAGAATAATTGTGTGCATTGGTAGGAATAATACCGTAGAGGGAATTGGCCGAGTAGTAATGTATGTAGGAGGGGATGTTGGGTCCATGCTCAACCCATTATAGAACCACCAGGGATGCTCGTGCAGGTTTAACGTTTCATGGCTTTGTTCAGTCATGGTTTGGAGTGTTTAGGCTTTTTATTTAATTTGTTTATTTGTGGTTAAATATAAGCTTTTATAAAGGTTTACAAAACCGAGCATAGCAAAACCCAGCTAGCAGTTATTCACAAACTATTTAGTTCACTGAACTGAATCCACGCACCTCCGTCGCCTTTGCGGCTCAAAATTAGTGTTTACATCCACAAGCATCATAACACATCCATTACTTTCGTTATTTAGAAAGTCTTACTCTTATAAGCAAAAGACGTACCATTTACAATCACGTATTTACAGCTGTACTAAAAGATAATCACACACATTTCAAATAGCCAACGCTATGACATCTTATTAAGATGATAATGTTGATATGTTGCTACTCGCCCATCAGTCAGTGACGTTTGGAGCAAATGAGGACAGTTTCATTTCTAGATTTTTTCACCATTTATCCTATGGTAATACTTGGTCTTCACTGCAACTAGTGCAGAAAAACCTGCTTTACCTAAGCACTTCATGGCAAAGGGCATTAGTACCCTTACGACTCGCTGGATAAGTCCGGGCATTCTTCCTTGACTTGTGCCCAGAAATCCAGGAGAGGGTTTTCGTTCGAACTGTATTTGCAGTCCCCCATCAGACGATAAATCTATTAGGTGGTCCTGTTCGTGAAATGTCGGTTATGGGATGGGGTAGAAAAGTATATTTTTAGTTGCTGGAGGCGTTCAGTTATGAGGCCTTGTACATGGTCAGCCAAGAGTGCTTCATTATAGCGAGGGAATCTCGCTATAATTGTATTAGGAATCTATATACTACACAGGTAGTATATAGATTCCTAGTTGACATTCGCCTAAGTATACCTCTTCATGCAGGCAAGAAGGCAAGTCCCTGGCCTGTGGTCAGGCTCTGGGAGTAGAAAAACTCTCGGCACGGGTTGTCCACAAATAATAACTGAATTTCATATCTCGGCTCATAAAGCCTTTTCAAAACTTTGCCGCGTTACAACCAGAGTGCGCTAGTGTACACAAGTGTCCCATGTTCTCTTGTTTGCGTCCTTGCAGTATTTTAAAAATCCTTGAATTTAGCGGACAAGCACTGATGACGTTTACCATTTTCACCCAATCCTTGAGCACCACATAAGCTCATGTGGTATGTTTTTAGCGGCGGCTTTGAACGTTACGGTTAATTGACGTTGAACACCGTTTAAAAAATTAATATAAAATAAGAATAGGTAAATCGAAGGTAGGTTATATCTGACATGGGTACTCCTCAGTCTTACATTTCGTTTCTCCTCTGTAGGTTGATTGATCTACTTCATAGTCTATAAAAAGTTTATGCTTTTCCTACTACGATGGAGCTAAAATTGTCGCTGAGCATTGATGTGTGGAAGTGGCATCCACGGAAAGTTGAGTTGATGATGTGAGAGTTGATGGCAGTAGAACTGAACGTAGATAAATAGTTCAGAGAACCGACAGGTTGTTAAGTTAAACACACGTGCAACACTTGAGTATCTTTATTGTGGAAGCATTTAGCAACGCAGGAGTTTGAGGTAATCAGGGACGGATTACCTCAAGTTCCTTCTGACCTTCACCATTCTTCTTTGTATTGGACTGATGAAGACACTGAGTGGCGAAACGTTTCCACAATAAAGATACCCAAGTATTACAGATGTGTCTGATTTATCAGTAGCATTGAACAGTGATCCATGTGGTGTGTGGGTTTACCTCTCGCTGCTACACAAAACCACCAACATTCAACCTTCACTCTAGCATTAATCTTCCACTGACTCTGCTTCATACACACTGGCATTTATATTCCATGTGCGTAATAAAAATAATAATTAATCTGAAGGCTTGAGAGCCTCAAAGAAAATGTTCTCTCTCGCTGCGCACTACAACGGTAACCTTATTTGGCAACGCTTTTATTAGCGCTCCAATGAAACTCAGTCATGCATGAGATTGACTTTCCAAACTTGGCAGTGTTTGATGAGCTACGTAGCAATAGGCCTACTGGCCCTTGCTAAACAGGTCCTATTCACAACCATTCCCACTCATGCCTTTGTGAAACCTTTTAAAACTACCGAAGGTTGTCGCTTCAGTGACGCTGCCTGGTAGCTTCTGCCACTGCTCTCTTGATCCTACTGCTCACTTAACACATCACTCCTTGCTACCTTAGCTAACGAACCTGGAATTGAACCGAGGAAAATTCCGGAAATTATTATTATTATTATTATATATGAAATGTGTTAGTCAGCACATATCTCGAGACAGAAGCTGTACTTTCGCAGACAGATTTTTTCTTGACGGGGAGGAGGAAAGGATGAGGGAGTTGCGCCTTCGTCTTGTGCGGCCAGCTGGAGACAAAGCCCAGTTGAGACTCTGGGTTGCACAAATGTTAGTCGTCAGGGATTCTCAGTTATGGTTCTAATCATAAGGGTGCTCATATTTATGCACCTGGCTGGGTCTTGATCATGAGGGTACTCGAAGTTGTGCACCGGAAGGAACTCTAAACGTGTGTCGCCTCAGAACATCATGTTCGTACACTTTTAACTTTAATAATTGTACTCTGACTTAGTTAAATTCTGATGGATTGGCCAAAACTAATTATTGATGTTGCAAGGTGAAGCGGGGAGAGGAGTGGTAGTGATATTAATCCCAAAATAGAGACAAAAACCCAGACTAGGAAATCCTCAAAGACTAGGGAAGAACTCGGCAATGAGTAAGACTTATTTGAAACTGGTGTCTGTATTTCTGAAACGTTTCGAAGATGTCTAACTGTGGCAGATGTCTTACTCGTCTACTTGGTAGTATTATGACTGAAAGTAATCGCTGTACCAGACAGCAGAAGGATAGCTGGTAATATATACATAGAGAATACTTGAAAGACTGGTCCCCGTGGTAAACACTACGGTAACATAAGAACATAAGAACATAAGAAAGGAGGAACACTGCAGGAGGCCTGCTGGCCCATACTAGGCAGGTCCTTTACAATTCATCCCACTAACAAAACATTTACCCAACCCGATTTTCAATGCTACCCAAGAAATAAGCTCTGATGTGAAAGTCCCACTCAAATCCAACCCTTCCCACTCATGTACTTATCCAACCTAGATTTGAAACTACCCAAAGTCCTAGCCTCAATAACCCAACTAGGTAGACTGTTCCACTCATCAACTACCCTATTTCCAAACCAATACTTTCCTATGTCCTTTCTAAATCTAAACTTATCTAATTTAAATCCATTACTGCGGTTCTCTGAGAGACATGGCTCAAGACTATTAATATCCCCTGGCCTTAATTACTATCCTTCCCACTTATTTTACACGCGATTTCAGGTCTCCCCTTCAGCTTCGTTCTTTAACAAGTGAATGTAACCCAGTCTTCAACTTTCTTCATAAGGAAGGGGATTTCTGATGCTGTCTGTTATTTTAGTCAATCTACGCTGGAATGGTTTTCTAACAATTTTGTCCATTTTGTAGGTGACCAGCAGACTGCTAATCAGGTGAGGCCTACTAGTGGTATAAACTGCAGTGGTGGACCTCTGGACCTTTGCACCTTGGGATATAAATTCCAGGTAATCTAATTTGCCTTATTCCCTGCAGAGGCATTCCCGTCTTGGTTTAGGTTGCTGCTCACCAAACCCCCAGGTCCTCGAACTGATGGCTAAGTTCTAATCATTTAATTTACCAAGGTACTGGGATTGGGCACTCTGCTGAACCTTGCACTTATAATACCATTGAACTGCATCTGCCAACTTTTTCTGACCAAGAACCAGGACTTTGTTTAAATCCTCCGAAGTTCCCTAACCGATCTTTACGTGAATCAATTATCCTCCTATCTTTGTCCATGGCGAATTTGTCATAAGGCAGTAATTCCTCCATAAGGATCCTGATGGATATATTCCATAACAACAACGGGCCCCAAGATGGTCCCTGTTGGAAGGCTTGTTACAGAATCCCCACTCGTTTAACAATGGGACACTCCCCCTGACATCTTAGGTGACCATGACTCGATCCACGAGCACTTTTCCCCAATGCTGGCCCTGCCACTTTCTTTAACAGTCTATGGTGCGGAACTCTATCAAAAGCCTTACTAAAATCTAAGTAAATAATATCAAATTCTTTATTGTGGTCAACAGCCTCAAAAGCTTTACTGAAGAAAGTTAATAAATTAGTTAGACAAGACCGGCCTCTTGTGAATCCATGCTGAGTATCATTAATCAAGCTATGCTTATCGAGATGGCTTCTTATAATCTCAGCTATAATTGACTCTAGTAATTTGCCTACAATTGAGGTCAGGCTTATTGGGCGGTAATTTGACGGTAACGACTTGTCCCCTGTTTTAAAAATAGGAGTTACATTAGCCATCTTCCACATATCAGACACTACACCTGTTTGAAGAGATAAATTAAAAATATTAGTTAATGGTTCACAGAGTTCCATTTTGCATTCCTTAAGAACCCTTGAAAAAACCTCATCAGGACCCGGCGACTTATTTTGCTTCAGTCTGTCTATCTGCCTCACAACCATCTCACTAGTGACTGTGATGTTACATAATTTATCTTCTTCTAGCCCACTGTAAAAATTAATTACTGGAATATTGTTAGTGTCTTCCTGTGTAAAAACTGAGAGAAAATAATTATTTAAAATCAAGCACATTTCATTCTCATTGTCAGTAAGGTGCCCATAGTTATTTTTAAGGGGACCTATCTTATCTCTAACTTTTGTTCTATAGACCTGGAAAAAACTTTTTGGGTTAGTTTTAGAATCCCTAGCAACTTTAATTTCATAGTCCCTTTTAGCTTTTCTTATCCCCTTTTTAATGTCCCTCTTAATGTCAATATACTGATTCATAAGATGACCCTCACCTCTTTTGATACGCCTATAAATTCCTTTCTTATGCCCTAGTAGATATTTGAGCCTATTATTCATCCATTTTGGGTCATTTCTATTTGATCTAATTTCTTTATATGGGATAAACGCTCTTTGAGCAGCATGTATAGTGTTCAGAAAACTGTCATATTGATAGCTCTCTTCGTTACCCCAGTCAACAGATGATAAGTGTTCTTTAAGCCCATCGTAATCTGCTAAGCGAAAATCTGGGACTGTTACTGAGTTATCGCTACTATCGTACTTCCATTCAATGCTAAATGTAATTGATTTGTGGTCGCTAGCACCCAGTTCCTCTGAAATTTCTAAATTATTAACAAGGGATTCATTGTTTGCCATAACTAAGTCAAGCAGGTTATTTCCCCTTGTAGGTTCTGTCACAAACTGCTTCAAAAAACAATCCTGAAATACTTCTAAGAAGTCGTACGATTCTAAATTCCCAGTCAAGAAATTCCAATCAACATGACTAAAGTTAAAGTCTCCTAGAATTACTACATTATCGTGCCTTGTGGCCTTAACAATTTCCTCCCATAGTAGTTTCCCTTGGTCCCTATCTAAGTTAGGGGGACGGTATATCACTCCTAAAATCAGTTTTTCATGCCCCTCTGAAAATTCTATCCAAACAGACTCTGTATGTGTTACTTCAGACTTAATACCCGTTTTTATGCAACAGTTCAAGCGATCTCGGACGTACAATGCCACCCCACCCCCCCCTCCCAATACTTCTATCTTCTTGGAACAATTTAAAACCCTGAATATGACATTCCGCAGGCACGTCCCGACTTTTTGAATTAAACCACGTCTCAGTTAAGGCAAATACATCAATGTTACCTACACTAGCAACTAATCTCAACTCGTCCATCTTATTCCTAGCACTACGGCAATTAGCATAATAAACATTGAAAGACTCTCCTTTCTCTTTACCCTTCCTGCTCATTTCTATTTTTCTACTAAACCTATTACCGTCTTTATCACCCAAGGTCCCTGGCTTTTCAATATCTATCTCGTTCTTATTATTACTAGTTCCCCTAGAACTCGTAATATTACTACACTGGGACTTCACTGTTTTCCTGCCAAAACCCATACCACTAACTATTCCTAGTTTAAAGTCCTAACTGCTCCCTCCACTGCAGTTGCCAGTGCTCCCACCCCACACCTAGATAAGTGAACCCCATCCCTAGCATACATGTCATTTCTGCCATAGAAGAGGTCCCAGTTGTCAATGAATGTTACCGCATTTTCCTTACAGTATTTGTCCAGCCAGCAATTGACACCAATTGCCCTGGACAACCATTCACTTCCAACTCCCCTCCTTGGCAAAATACCACATATGAGAGGGTTCCCACCCTTACTTCTAATTATTTCTATTGCTGACCTATACCTGCTAATCAGGTCCTCACTCCTACGTCTGCCAACATCGTTGCCTCCAGCACTGAGACAGATAATAGGATTGCTCCCATTACCGGACGAGAGTTCGAATCCTAATGCGTGTAGAAATACACTGGATGAATCTTACGGAAACGTTTTGCCCACCAGTGAGTTGCCAGTTGATAAGCCTCTGTACATTCTACGGTGTCAAAAAGAAAAGTAGCGGTAGCTGGCTGACTCTGGCCTTGGTTCACCTTGTTATTTTCCAGCGAATTTATTGCTGTTGTTTATTGTGTTTTGCATAACCTTCCCACGGGGATGACTGCTGTTATTACTAATTCAAGTTGGTGGTGTTTTTTTCGGTAGTAGTGATTGTGGTGGTAGTGGTACTAGTGGTCATGGTGGCCTACCTGGAGGGTATTCCGGGGATCAACGCCCCCTCGGCCCGGTCCACGACCAGGCCTCCCGGTGGATCAGGGCCTAATCAACCAGGCTGTTACTGCTGGCCGCATGTAATCCAGCGTACGAACCACAGCCAGGCTGATCCGGCACCGACTTTAAGTATCTATCCATCTCCCTCTTGAAGGCAGCCAATGGCCTATTGGTAAATCCCCTTATGCATGGTGTTAGGCTGTTGAACAGTCTTGGGCCACGGACACTTAGGGTGTTTTCTCTTACTGTACCAATGGCGCCCCTACTTTTCACTGGGGGTGTTTTGCACCGCCTGCCTAGTCTTTTACTTTCGTAGGGAGTGATTTGTGTGTGCAGATTCGGGACCATTCCTTCTAGGATGGTGGTGGTGGTGGTAGCAATATTATCAGCGGTCGTTCTGATATTCAAGTAGAATGGTAACCCGAAACCGGTCGCAGGTATAGTAGAGAGTTGGTAGAGGTGGTGTCTGCTGTCCGTGTCTCAACCATGTGTAGATCAATTATTTTTTCTTTGCGGTCTTTTGTAATGGACGTGAGGTATGAGGGAAGAACACCACGTTATGCTCTTTTAGTCGTTCTTGTACCTTGGATGGTTGTTCTTGTACCTTGGATTGTTGTTCTTGTATCTTGGATGGTTGTTCTTGTACCTTGGATGGTTGTTCTTGTACCTTGGATGGTTGTTCTTGTACCTTGGATGGTTGTACTTGTACCTTGGATGGTTGTTCTTGTACCTTGGATGGTTGTTCTTGTACCTTGGATGGTTGTACTTGTACCTTGGATGGTTGTACTTGTACCTTGGATGGTTGTTCTTGTACCTTGGATGGTTGTTCTTGTACCTTGGATGGTTGTTCTTGTACTTTGGATGGTTGTTCTTGTACTTTGGATGGTTGTTCTTGTACCTTGGATGGTTGTACTTGTACCTTGGATGGTTGTTCTTGTACCTTGGATGGTTGTTCTTGTACCTTGGATGGTTGTTCTTGTACCTTGGATGGTTGTTCTTGTACCTTGGATGGTTGTTCTTGTACCTTGGATGGTTGTTCTTGTACCTTGGATGGTTGTTCTTGTACCTTGGATGGTTCTTGTACCTTGGATGGTTGTTCTTGTACCTTGGATGGTTGTTCTTGTGGCTGATTGAAAATATACCTATGTAGTTTCTTTTTATCAAGCCAGTTCTTCATTAGCTGGACCGAGGTGCCTGCGTTGGGCTGCATGCGACCAGCACCAACAATCTGTTTGATCATTCCATCAATCTTGATTGATGGACTGATCACGTCATCTCCAGGCTGAGGGACTGATTCCCTCAAACGTCTGATCTTCAACCATTTTTCTCTGTATTGGACCGAGGAAGCCACTTGGATCTCTACCAGAGTAGAGATCCAAGTGTTGCACGAGTGTCTTAATTCATGGAAATATAAACACTTAAGCAGTATAATGTGATCCTTTATTGACAACACATCTGTTAGTGTGTTAGGTAAGACACATATGCAACAGTTAGGTATCTTTATTTCGAAACGTTTCGCCTACACAGTAGGCTTCTTCAGTCGAGTACAGAAAAGGAGATAGAAGCAGAAGAGACTTGAAGACGATGTAATCAGTCCATCACCCTTAAAGTTTTGAGGTGGTCAGTCCCTCAGTCTGGAGAAGAGCATTGTTCCATGGTATGAAACAATATTGTTTCATACCATTTTAATGTTCACATCTGTTAGTGACTTGATAAAGCCCACTGTGTGGGCGAAACGTCGTCAATAAAGGATCACATTATACTGCTTAAGTGTTTATATTTCCATTGTGTCGGTATTTTATACTATTCTTCTTTCTTAGTTCATCATGAGGGATTAATTAGATGAACTTATCTCTAGTGGCAGCGGTATGGTGATACCGGCAAGTTGAAGGCAAGACACGTATGCTCTGAACAATTTATTAAGGAAACATTTCATCCATATGACTGAATAGGTGTAGGTGTGTGTGTGTGTGTGTGTGTGTGTGTGTGTGTGTCTCAACAATTAATATTTGCACCAATAACTCATTACATTTGTGACCGGGTGTGGAAGTGTGAATTGCTTATTACTCTATAATTTGTTCATGATCGTAGCCATGTATAAACGTAAGTAACGATACTTACAGGATTCATTACTTTAGTAACTAGTGAGGTCATTACCTTTATACCTAGTTCAGCAATCAAAACTTTGAGGCCCAGTCCCTGGACCCATTATGTACCTCTGTAATCTTTTGACTACCGCCCATAGGATGGGTATGGGATGCATAATAAAGATATTAAACTAACTGACTGAATAGGCCACTGGTGACGAAACATTTCCCTAATAAATGTATTGATCAGTGCATAAAAGTGTTTTACCTTGAACTTGGACATTTTGAAGGCAGGTAAGAGTCTGTAAGTAGTATATGGAGGGAAGGTCTTGAAAAGTTTTGGTCCCTTACACTTTCCGAGTTACGGTTTTGCATTGTCTGCCGAGGAGAGTGAAGTAATCAATGCTTTATGTCAGCGAGTACGTAGAATTACTTCATATCCTTTCATATCCTTTGATGAGTTTCGAGAGGTTTTCTGCTGCCGGAGCCCGGCCATGGGCCAGGCTCGTCTGGTGCTTGCCTGGTCAATCAGGCTGTTGTTGCTGGAGGCCCGCCTCCCCACATAGACAGCCTGGTTGATCCGGCACCTAGTGAAGATACTTGTCCAGTTTTGCCCTGAGGACTTCTGCCCTTGTTCCAGCAGTGTTTCTGGTATCTTCTGGTAAGACGTTGAATAATCTGAGGACAACGCACCCCTGCTTTTCACTGGGTTTATCTTGCACTTCCATATCTCCCTTCGTTTTGGGAACAAGTAAAACTGTAAAATTTGGACAATATGAACGTAGATGGTCCACTTATCCTCTACTACCCCTCCCCATCCCTCCAACTGAAATATTCCAATTTCGACCTTCTAACCGGCGACCTGTAAGTCCATGTATTTCTATCCCTGATGCCCCCGTCCACCAGACACGGGTCGTACTTTGGCAGAGAATTACTGTGTGGAAGACACTCGTGTGAAAATGCCAATTTTATCTGTAGGTTACCTGCAAAAAAATTCAGAACTCGAAAGTATTTTAAGTGTTGGACAGAAATTATCCGTGCTGCACATTGTAAAAATGATGTTAATAAAAATCCAACAGGCGCTCTCTTCCTCTTCTTTTTGTAGGAAGAGACGATCAAATCAATGTGGGAATATATTTATATATTTATCTTTCAGTGCTATGTCAGAGTGCATGTGTGGAGAACCTCCTGTGTGGATGTTTACATGCTAAATGATGCTTGAGATGATGGTAATGGTGGTAGTAAAGATCTTGTTGATGATGGTAGTGTGTGATCTTTGGTTGCTAGTTTTGTTTCTGTGGTTTGCAGGTTTTGCTGTTTTTGTGACTTGTAGGTTTTGATTTCTTAGGAAATGCATGATGGATATTATATTTGACATTTGTTTTGAGAGTTAGTCTACTCGTTAAGCCCGGTGTTAGGCCAGGCTTCATTGCCTGACTACCTGGTTATCCGGTTCTTGCGGTTGACAGGACAACCTGGCCATCATAAGCTCACTGGTTTGGCAGTTTTGCAGGTAAGTTGTCCAGTTTAATGGGAATTTTATCGACATAGCTTGCGTGCGGGTGCGTGTATGTCTGCATAGCTGTCAAGAGTTGTTTACAAGGGTCGAGTCACAGCTCCTGGCGCCGTCTCTATCGACCGGCGTGTGTGTCCCGGTAACGGGAGGGGAAAGGAGGGCGGTGACCCACGGGTGGTAATAACAAAGGTGTGTGAGGAACATAGTTTTTGGGTGCTTACTGGAAGCAGCACCTGACCTTCATTATGTGCCCCTACCACTACCATTACCACTACCACTACCACCACTACCACCACTACCACCACTACCACCACCTCCACCTCTACCACCACCACCTCTTCTACCACCACCACCTCCGCCTCTACCGCCACCACCTCCACCACCACCACTTGACCACCACCACCTCCACTTCTACCACCATCACCTCCACTTCTACCACCACCATCTCCACCTCTACCAGCACCACCTCTACCACTGCTACCACTACCACCGCTGCTGCTGGTAGTACACCACCATCAGCAGGTTATGAAGGCCTTATATAAGCCAGGTGCAACCAACACACTTAAGCTATCTTGGTAACAAGAAAATGCCGCCTCTGTTAATGTTGAATACTTTTCTCATTGTACGCCCCTTAAACCGGCTCTCAAACTTTTTCAGTTAATCCCTCCAAGCTGTGTGTGTGTGTGTGTGTGCTCACTCACCTGTTAATGGTTACAGTGGTTGCTTCTCAACTTCAAGCCTTACCTCTTATCTAACCGCTATTGGATTCACACACACACACATCTGGCATCTTGAATCCCATCATACATTGTCTTAAAGCTGTGTGTGGATCCTGCCTCTTCCACTTTGCTGTTCAAGTCGTTCCATTTACAGAGGATGAGGAACATTCCTGTTACTCATCTTTTTTATTTTTTTTTAACTTCTACCAGCTGTGCCCTTGTATAGTACCTGTTTCCTGCATTACGAAAAGCCTATCCGTATCTACCCTTTCAGTATTTTGGCATTTCTATTCTTTAGTATCATCAAGTTTAGCTCCTGGGAGTAATCTTGCTTCAAACCTTTGCACTTATTCCAGTTGATATTCTTGATCAGATATAAGTAAGTTTATTCAGGTATAGGTAAATATAAATAGTTACATAAAGTATACATAGCAGCATGTGTCTAGATTTCCTAGGATAGCCCAAAAAAAGTCACACACTCTCTCTCTCTCTCTCTCTCTCTCTCTCTCTCTCTCTCTCTCTCTCTCTCTCTCTCTCTCTCTCTCTCTCTCTCTCTCTCTCTCTCTCTCTCTCTCTCTCTCTCTCTCTCTCTCTCTCTCCCCTCCCTCCCTCTCCCCCCCCTCTCTCTCTCCCCTCCCTCTCTCCCCTCTCTCTATCTCTCCCCTCTCCCTCCCTCCCATCTACATAACGGTCATGGCTTGTCACAAAGTTTTTTTTAGCTGGCCTTCTTCTCTAAGACTTGGAGTGTTCGTTTCGTCAACTTTAGCCCAAGCTGGTACAACTTTAAACCTCCTCCTCCTCCTCCCAGTTCCTCCCCTCCCTTTCCTCTTGATATTCAGGCTGCATCCTTAGTGTAAACCTTTGTGTTATTAACAAAACTGTCTTGACCGCCCGCGTGCCTGGCCAAACCAGACATGATTTGCAACATTGCTGATGCATTTTTTTTACATAGTATACAAGTTGTAATCTCAGTAGTATTGGCTGGAACCACTTACGTGAGACCGGGCCGCAGGAGCCATGATCCTTGGAATAATGATAGCGGAATGTAGCTAAGAAGTGAGATGGAGTGTTTGGGAACTTTGACCTAAAGAGGAAGTCCATTTGCAGTGATAGCAGATTCTCTTCCTGTGTCCTGTCTTCACTTTATATTAATATTAATATTATTGGTTCTTGACCCAACCTATTAAGCTAAGTTCTCAACTGTCTTCATCACCTGATGAACTGTGGCTGAGGCCTGTGTCAGACTGCGTGCGGCTAGCTCCATCAACCTTATTGATCAGGCTCTGACCCAGGAGGCGTAGTTTGGGACCAGGTCACCGGAACGGTGACCCTGGTAATCGAGTACATGTAGTTTTATATAACAGATGATTTCTGGGATCATCATCCCTACAGCCCAGTCTCTGACCTGACCACCTGGTCACTCAGGCTGCGTAACAACGCAGTCTTAGGCATCGACACATCCAAGTTGATCAAGCGTGAACTTGTACTCGATGCAACTGCCGGATCAGCCGAATTGTGTGGGTTTTCGACCCACTAGCGCTGCCTAGTTGAACAAGCGGTCAGGAGGGAAGCTTGGCTCCTTTGGTTTGGCTGTATTACACAGGTATGGAGCGACTGCAAATTTCCTGTTGGTAAGGATCTGTTGGCTGTTGTCCTTATACCTTAGCTTTATTGATGTTTGCTATTCGTGAAAATAAAATAAATCTTTAACAAGTATCCTAAATTTGCGAGTAGATGAAAGTCGTGGCAAAATATATAAAAATGCATAAATTCAAGGATTATGTGGATTAAAATAAGGGTCGGATGCGAAAGGTGGGTTATAAGTATTAATGTACCCAGAGAAGAGAGGAGTGTAGAGGGAGAGAGTGAGAGAGAGAAAGAGAGAGATTGAGATTTTGGGAGATGTTAAGCGAGTGTTAAGGAAGTTCTTGAACCAAGTGAAAGATTAGAAGAACCAGGTGCAATCATTTTAGCCCATTTTAGGTGGCTCCAAAGTCTTTTGTGTCTCCACATACGGTATTCTTCCGCTGCTGTCCACTGGCTGACTATAAGTTACACAACAAACTCGCCTCTTTGGGGAATAAATATAATTGTACTCGGATAACCCGCATGTAAGGGAGAGAAGCTTATGACGACGTTTCGGTCCGACTTGGACCATTTACAAAGTCACACTAACGCAAAGGAGTGAGGGAACCAGTATATACAGGCGAAGGGGACGGACGGGACCAAGAGAGGAAGAAAAAGTAGTAATGGTAGTGCTGGTAGTAGAAAGTAGGGAGAGTAGTTTTAGTGGCACAAGATATAGAAAGGGTAGTGAAAAGTAAAGGGAGGCAAAAGTAATGGAGTGGTAATCGTAGTAGAAGTGGGGTCAGGCCGGATTGAAACGTAAGCTCCTCTCTGTGTGCGGGTTATTTGTGTATTGTTCCAGTCACATTTTTGCTCTGAAGATAATTCTAATTACACGCCCTTTTTTTTTTTGCCTTGTCTATCGTGCTGTTTCCTGGTGTACTTGGTTACTTCTGTGTACAGATTTGCAACTAGTTCTTTAAAGTATTTTCTAGGTGTAAATTATAAAATCTCTTTCACTTCGCCTCTGGGAGTACATTTTGGGGGAGGGGGGTTTAGGCGTTAAAAAACTGTTTAAATTAATGTGGGCAGTAAAGCTCTGTGCACATTCCTTACTCTCTCATAAGCTGCTAATGACTCGCGAAGTCGTAATGACGCGATTGTAAACAACTCACTGGATGGAGTGGGAGTTGGAACCCATGACAAACCAGTCTTAAATCTAGGAGGTCAGTGCGCTATTCACTGTATGCTAATGTTTTGCCTTTGATGCGTTCCTCTGGCAAGATGTTTGCAGTATCTATCTATCTATCTATCTATCTATCTATCTATCTATATATATATATATATATATATATATATATATATATATATATATATATATATATATATATATATATATATATGCAATAAGATCACAGTAAACAGGTGATTTCGGAATATGCAAAATAACCACTCTGAAAAAATAGAGAAATTCCAAGCGCCTTCGTGACGGAATATACTCACTCTTTTCCAAGCGCTTTCGTGACTACTCACTTTATCAAGTGAGTAGTCACGAAAGCGCTTGGAATTTCTCTATTTTTTCAGAGTGGTTATTTTGCATATATATATATATATATATATATATATATATATATATATATATATATATATATATATATATATATATATATAATATATATATATATATATAATATATATATATATATATAATATATATATATATATATATATATATATATATATATATATATATATATATATATATATATATATATATATATATATATATATATCGTGCCGAATAGGCAGAACTTGCGATCTTGGCTTAAATAGCAACGCTCATCTTGCCATTTAGGACAAGTGAAAATTTGTGTATGCAATAATTTCGCCAAAATCATTCTGAACCTAACGAAAAAAATATATTTCACTGCGTTTCTTTATTATTAAATTATTGTAAACAAATCTAAAAATATATTTAGTTGGGTTATGCTAAAATAAATTGCTCTTCTTATAATAAGGTTAGGCAAGTTTTCTAAGATTCTTTTGGTGCAAAATTAAAATTTTTTGCATTAACATTAATGAAAAAAATTATCTTTAAACGTATAAAAGAAAATTTTAGAAAGGACTTAATTTTAAATGAGTTCTTGATAATTGACCAGTTTTACATATTCGGCACGACATATATATATATATATATATATATATATATATATATATATATATATATATATATATATATATATATATATATATATATATATATATATATATATATATATATTGTTTTTTTCATTCTCTCTCTCTGGTGGCCTGGTGGTTAACGCTCTCGCTTCACACGGTGAGGGCCTGGGTTCGATTCCCAGCCAGAGTAGAAACATTGGACGTGTTTCTTTCCACCTGTTGTCTATGTTCCCCATCAGTAAAATGGGTACCTGGGTGTTAGTCGACTGGTGTGGGTCGCATCCTGGGACACTGACCTAAGGAGGCCTGGTCACAGACCGGGCCGCGGGGGCGTTGACCCCCGGAACTCTCTCCAGGTAAACTCCAGGTTTCATTCCTGTTAACTGCACGATCAACCAAGCTATTGTATCTGAAATACCTACAGTGCAATAACTTGGCCAATCCTGTATGGTCTGCAAGAACTTATTAAGCTGCTGCTATGTTCCTTTGTGATTTGCATGATGCACGTGTTACGGTTTAACTCATGTTCCCACCCACCAGTTTGACCACTCTGATAGTATATCCTGTTACTGTCCTCACCCGTTCATCTCAGTTTATAGCGTCCGTGTGTATACTCACAAAGTTGCATCATTACAATAATGGTATAAACCACCGACTAGATGAGGAATTAGACACGTGCAACACCTGGGTAACTTTATATGCAAACGTGTTGCACATGTGTGTAATTCCTCACCAAGGAATGTTTGCGGCACCCGAGATTTCACTTCCTGACCCCCACCTCTCAGATTACCTCATACGAAACTACTTTAAGGTAAGTAATATGTGTACTCTGTGTGTGTGTGTGTGTGTGTGTGTGTATGTATGTATGTATAGGGCCTAGCTGTATTGCTCACTTAATATATGATGGTATCAGGATTTTATATGTATTTGAAGTTGAAAAAAGGCCGTTTCACTTTACAGCGATTTTCGCTTTACAACGGTAGCCCGGAACCTAACCTAACTTGTATAAGCGGGACCCTCTTGTACTGGGTTCTAGCCTGGCTAGCCTTGTACTTATTCTTTGAACAGTGTAGGCCGTAGGGAGTTCCTCATCCAGCCGTGTGCAGTTCTCTAGCACGATGAGTGTAGAAATACTGCTATGACTTAACGTACATCTAGCTGTTACCCGTGCCTCGTCCACAATGTTATATTAACGGGGAAGCGGTTAAATGTTTGAGGTCAAAGAGCACCTGGGGAATGAAGTATGAAAGAGTGATCCGAGTAAGAAGAGAATAGTTCATTCCTTGGATCAAGAACCTTTCACGGGCATGGTGATACCCTTTGTGAAGGGGCCTTGTCTATACACCTCTCACTTGAATCATTATGTCCGTGAGAGCTAACAAATACTTGAACGTCTCTACCAAGTGGTGCCCGTCTACCCTGTTGAACCCTTAAGAGTGATGCTGTAATCATGAATTCCTTTATCCACTCTTCTAGTGACCTACCTACCTGGAGTCTACCCGGAGGGTATTCCGGGGATCAACACCCCCGCTGCCTGGTCCATGACCAGGCCTCCTGTTTCACATTTTTTAGTCTCCCCTCTCACCTTGGGGGTAGACTTTGTTATAAACCTTTGGTGCTTCTGAATTTTGAACACTTTAGTGGAGTGAGAGATATGGGAGGAAATGTAGAATAAATCATTCAACATTCGTGGCCCAAAACACTCTACCCTGCTAAACGTAGATATCAGAAGTGAAATCAGAACACATGTAGAAGTCTACAAGAAGAAAGTGGATCAGTGCCATGTCAACCAGACTTTGATGGCTTTGTGAACCAGCAGGTTGCTGACAAGAACAACAACAACAGCCTGGTTGAAATAGTTTGCTTTTATTCAGGGAAGTAATTATCAACAGCCTGAGTAGTCATAGCCCAGGCCTTAATTAGCGGACGAGTCTTCATCACTTCTTGTGTAGAATGATCCACATGGATTTTCCACTTAATGAGGAAGGGGGATCCCTACTTAATGATGGGACTTACGTACATCAAGTATTCATTGTACAGCTCCCCGAGTTCTATTCTCAGATTGATATTTTTGTATATGACTCCAAGGTTATACGGTTTGCGTGCGTGGACAGGTGTATTACTGCTGGGGCATGCTCTTACTCCTGCCTCGTGCACCTGAATCAGCTGATTACCCAGCTTCACCCCTCCCCAGGCCACCTCACTCTCCCTCATCTTGGCCCCTTTCCCTCCATGATCCCTTCCCCCCTGCCCTCCCCCCACAGCTTAAAGGTGGTGGGAGGCCACGTGTATCTTAGCAGGAATGTAAACAAGCCTTGGCTGTGAGCCTTGTCGTCCATCCGGGGATTCCCCAGAGCTGTGTTGGTCCATCCTCGCCTCAGTGTTAAGCCAGCCAAGGGTCTTCCTCCGATTTGAGTCTGCGCCTTTCATCCTCTCCTTGAGCCCTCTCTCCTACTCCTCTTCACCTTCCTTTCCCCATCACCCTCTCCAGTCTGTCTGTGTGATGGAGTGTGACACGAAACTGCTTTTGTTCCCACAAAATATCTGTCATCGCCTTAAGAAAGGGTTCTGACACCTTCCTCAACTTTTGGTCTGTTGCAACCCACAAGAGTAAAGTTGACGAATAAAATACATGTGCAACACCTGGGTAACTTATTTGATGTGACGGAAAGTTATTTTTGTTCTCTTAAAACCTGTCAAATCCACTTTGTTCATTAACGCAGTGTTTCATCTATACACTAATAATCAAAAAAACTTTTTTCTAAAAAATAGGGATGCTACTAAACTCAGCGTATATACACAGAGACGTACGCCTTTCGGTGTATGTACACTGAAAGACATGCACCTCTCGGTGTATATACTCTTAGAGGCTTACTTCTCTCTGTGCATATCCCATGGATAGCAAAAGTTCTATTTTAAATATATTTTTGCGCTTCGCGTGTTTGCATGCTGACAGCCAGATGCTTCACATCCCTCGCGCGCTGTGTGAATCTACAACACATATCTTCATTTCCTTCAAAAATCCAGATAATCTCATGGAAATCGACATTTTATATTTTCCTTCAGTCTCTCTTCGTTGTCATATTTATCTACGAATTACAAGAGAGAGAGACAGAGACAGACAAAGACTAATCCCTCTTTACTCTTGTTCTCGTGGAGGTTACATAAATATAAATAGTATTGTTATATGCAATTTGTTTGTAGTTGTTTTTGATCCTGCGTTAAATAATGGTGAAGATCAATAGTTCAAGTTAATCTAGGTTGATACTCAGCAGCCAGCCACGGGAGGTACTGTACTACCATCCTTTTTTACATATCAGCTTTACAGACTAAGAGCTGTTATCCCAGCTCAGTTCATTTCAGTGCTCAGCCCTGTCTGAGGTATACACCCGCTCGCTATCCTAGGATGCAACCCATACCAGTCGACTAACACATAGGTACCAAATTACTGCCAGGTGAACGGGAGCAACAGGTGTAAGGAAACATGTCCCACGTTTCCACCAGTGCCGGTGGCCGAACAACGAACACTTAGTATGTGAACTAAGTGCGCTGCCAACAAAGCCACGGGACACTTTTTTATCATATGAATGTGAAATGTAAGCGTATTCAAGGGTTTACCCTCAGGCAAGATTGCTGGTCTGTTATTTGTCTCATGAACTTGTAAGATGGAAGATAAACCTTACAAACATTTACTTACCATCTTTCCTGTGTGTTTCTTAATAATTTCTATTGATTTAATATCTGCTTTAATAAACTCGGATTAAGTTGTAATAAACAACTGTCACTTAATAAATGGAAGGACGAGTGGCTGGAACTAACAGTTTACAGACCACGGTTTGAGCCCCTCGTCCATCCTTCTGTTTATTCATGTGCTTTGGTATTTAAGTGGCCGCGGAGGGATGATTTCCCTAACAAGTAACTTTTATAACGTACTTCGTAAAGACAGAGGTTTAATGGCAGATTGCGTAAATACATAACCTCATGGACCCTTGCTTGGAGAACTGCATGAGATGTCGCTTTAAAAGTCACTTTCAGGTTACCTTTGAGTTTCGAGAGTTTTCCTTCTCCCGAAGCCTGGCCTTAAGGTCAAGCTTGTCTGGCGCTTGCCTGGTCAACCAGGCTGTTGCTGCTGGCGGTCCACGAGCCCATATGGCCATCACTGCCTGGTTGATCTGGCATTTGGTGGAGGTATTTCTGCAGTTGCCTCTTGATGACTTCTACACTTTTTCCAGCAGTGTTTCTGTCTTATGGTAAGATGGTAAAAAGTCTGGCGAGTGTTTGTGTAGACGTTGTCCGGGTCAACATCTAAACGGACCACTGAAAATTTTAATTAAAACTGCATTTCTTAGTTCACGAATATTTTTGTGGTTGGCAGGAAAACTCTCATTTTTACGATGAATCGTTAACAAATAACTGGTTACCAATAGATACAGTACAAGATATATTACTGGAAAGAAGGTTTGTTTCAAGAGCAAACCGGACAGCAGATCAGCCTACGAACTGCTGACAGCAACAGCCCATTTGATCAAGCAGTTGACAGTGTGCGGTATCAGGTCAGGCTGTGTTGGGAGAACCATCGAAGCTGGTAGGAGGTATATCAGAGAGATTAGATTAGACTTCGCTCACCGAAGTGGCTAGTTTATTGTTTATTATGGATGGTAGCACAAAAAGCCTAGGAACTAGGCCCCAAAAGGGTTTATAGGAGTACATCTGGATTTATATATATAGTTGACTTATCTGTTACAAGCAAATTCAGGAAATTTGCTTAATGTATCTGGTATCCTATTTATATTAATAAGATATCTTGGCATGTCACATAGGTTATTATACTTTCTCTGTATTCCTCAATAAATGGACAGTTAAGCACAGAGAGAGAGAGAGAGAGAGAGAGAGAGAGAGAGAGCTGATGTAGGTAACAGCTCTTAGCTTGTCAGTAAAGTTAGGAATCCTTAACCTGTAAATAGCTTGTCAATAAAGCTAGGGATCCTTAACCTAACCTTGTCAAACCCTGTGTAAAAAAGAGAGAGAGAGAAAGGAAGGGGAGAGGGGTCAAAAATAAGACAAACATGGCTAGGGAGGTAGGGTGAACGAAATCATGTGAAAGAGAGTAGCGGGATGGTTGAGTGCGGGCAAGAGGGAGCTACCTCCACGGCCCCGGATACCTGGTGCTACTAGAAAGGTGCCGCGCGCACCTCTACTTACTGATGATCACTGAGCTAATTGTCTACCTGCAGCTCCCCGCTCTTGTATTGTTTCCTCCTGAAGTATCCTTCAACACCTTCATGCTTACTCCTGCTCATCCTCCAGCCGGGAGAAATAGTCAGCGGGTGTGGCCACCAATCCAACAGAAAGGGACAAAACAAGATTTAAAAAAAAAAGGGAAATCATTAAAATGGCAAGTGGCAACAGGTGGGAGGAGCAGGTCACGTGACTGATGAGGTAAACAAAAGCCACGTGGGCTGAGGTTCTCATCTCGATGTCATGTAGGGGGGTAATGATTGAATAGGATATAAGTGGGGAATATGGGAGTAAGGGATTATGTAGGCAGGGGAGAGGCAGGCGAGGTGGTAGGAGTGAGATGATTAGCGGAGGTAGGTAGGTAATGACAGGTCAGTGGTGACCACCACGACACTCTCATTAACTCTACACTACTCACTAATATATGCCTCGTCCATTCTTCACTCATATATAAACATAATAAAATATAAGAAAAAAGAATAAATAATAACGGGGACAGTGAATATTACTATTCTACTCAACCACAGTTTATTATTAAGTCTTTGTATAATAATATATTTGGGAACAGAACATTATTGTGGTTTAGATAAATGGGGTGGTACACATAAGCAGTGAGACAGGGAAATACAATCAACTTGACCAAAATGAATGTAACTTACAATATAGTTCAGAGGGCAGTTCATCACAGGAACTAAGCCACAGGTCCCAAGACCTACACAGCACGAGTACTGCGCCAAGCCAGTACTCTGCCCAATGCCTCCAACAGTCTCCTCCAGAGACTTCAGCAGCCTTCTCCCGAGCCCTGCACCCCAGCAGCAGCTCCGCTCGAAGTCTCTCTCAGGAGCTCTGAGCAGCAGCTCCGCACGAATCTCTGCTCAGGAGCTCTGCACCCCAGCAGCAGCTCCGCACGAATCTCTGCTCAGGAGCTCTGCACCCCAGCAGCAGCTCCGCTCGAATCTCTGCTCAGGAGCTCTGCACCCCAGCAGCAGCTCCGCTCGAATCTCCTGATCATGCTCTTCCTTGGGCTTTTATGGTGGTCCAAGCACCCTCCACAACCACGTGTACGACCTGACGCCTAGGTCTGATGCCGTCAAGAACAAAAGACCTCAGACGTGGGCGTGGCTGACAGACGTTTGCCAAGGCAAGGTGTGACCATATAATTGGTTAAATTAGGTCTCCCCAGAGACCTCACAAGCCCAGCTGAACTACATCACATCCCCCTTTCTCCCCCAATTTAAAATATCTGAGAACTAGGACAATTTGTCCTAGTTATTAGACTATTTTAATCCTAACCCCTTAATTCTATTACAATACAAAGACAAAATTATACATAATACAAAATTATTCAATTACATATATTTCCCTCAACCTCCTCAACTACCACAAGGCAGCATAATCAGTACACCTGGCAGTTGGCCAGCATAATAGTCGCTCTCTGGTGCAAAGCCTCCTTACCCGTCATTTCTCCTTAAACCTAAATATCGGGCTCCAGTGCCTTCCCTACTTCTACTAGAAATGCACTAGCCAATGCTAGTCACCCTCGCATGTTAACCATTGGGCCAAACCTCTCTAGGCTTCTATGGCGTGGAAAACTGCTCCAACGGGTTGCATTCTTTCAAGTAACTGCAACTGGACCACTTCACGACCACCAAGGTCGCATTTTCGGCACACTTCACATGCACACTACAACATCTGAAAATCGAGACAGGGCAGGCATCGCAGCTAAGACCCTCCATTATCCTATGCCACTACTAGGATTCACTGGCCTCATAAAACAAGGCGGCCATAATCACTGGACCGTTTTCAAGGTCACCTTATTTCACACAGGTAACACTAACACTTCTGGCAAGTCAAAGTAGGCTGGGGACATCTCACACTCTCAATTGTCTCTCATGGCTGGCAGGGCATCCCCGCATACCGGTCGTACAGGTCGACCAGCAAGGCAGGATACGCCTCCATACCGCCCTTGAAAGCAGGCTGGTCCCAGCAGCTGGAGTCCATCTCCGCGGCTCACTTCCTTCCACATCTCCGAGGATGGCAACTCCTTCATAGTAGATTCTCCTGTCCTGGCACACCAGCCAGAATCCCTCACACACCACTGCAGCATCACAGCCATCTCCTCCTGAGCTAGGCAGCATGCAGCATCACAGCAGGCAGCATCACAGCACGGCATCACAGCACAGCATGGCCACAGCATAGCAGACAGCATCACATCACGGCCACAGCATCACAGCACGGCCACAGCATCGCAGCACGGCTACAGCATCTCAGCACTGCCACAGCATCGCAGCACGGCTACAGCATCTCAGCACGGCCACAGCATAGCAGACAGCATCACAGCACGGCCACAGCATAGACAGCATCACAGCACGGCCACAGCATAGCAGACATCACAGCAGCCGACATCAGCAGTAGCAGGCAATGGTCAGTTGCTCGGGGTGAGGTGAGGTCACTTCAGGTCATCAACAGCAGGTGCGGTCACCCATCCCTGGCAACTGCGGGTAACTGGCGGTCCGTGGGTGATGGTCACAGAGGCTGGGTGACGCAGACAGACACCCACTACACTGGATGACAGACCAGGGCAGCAATACATCTACTGGGGCACATCAGCTGGGTGACTGGGCATATCAGCTGGGTGACTGGGCACATCAGGTGGACAGCAATCATAGGCAACTCTTCAATGGGTGACAGTTGTGGGTGAGTCTTCCAAGGTGGGCTGGGTGACTTCTCATTCCTCTGTAAATATTCAATTTCGGCCAGTAATTGCTTCCCCCAAAAGTCTCACCCAAATACTGATATTCTCCACCATTTATCTCAAACCAACAACCAACTCCACCAAATATAATATTACACCCAAACAATTATTCAGACCCACCGTCAAAAAAGGACAGTTAAGGTCACTAGGATTATAATATCATACAGATATTCACTTTAGATTTTACACACACAAGAAAAAAAAAAGTGGTAGCAAATGGTAGCATAACAAGTATAACCGAGCAGTCAAAAATAAGGCACATGGGACTGGTTCCTACTATAAAAATAATAAGAACCACCACCGCTTAGACACCATGTCATGTAGGGGGGTAATGATTGAATAGGATATAAGTGGGGAATATGGGAGTAAGGGATTATGTAGGCAGGGGAGAGGCAGGCGAGGTGGTAGGAGTGAGATGATTAGCGGAGGTAGGTAGGTAATGACAGGTCAGTGGTGACCACCACGACACTCTCATTAACTCTACACTACTCACTAACATATGCCTCGCCCACTCTTCACTCATATAAACATAATAAAATATAAGAAAAAAGAATAAATAACGGGGACAGTGAATATTACTATTCTACTCAAACACAGTTTATTATTAAGTCTTTGTACAATAATATATTTGGGAACAGAACATTATTGTGGTTTAGATAAATGGGGTGGTACACATAAGCAGTGAGACAGGGAACACAATCAACTTGACCAAAATGAATGTAACTTACAATATAGTTCAGAGGGCAGTTCATCACAGGAACTAAGCCACAGGTCCCAAGACCTACACAGCACGAGTACTGCGCCAAGCCAGTACTCTGCCCAATGCCTCCAACAGTCTCCTCCAGAGACTTCAGCAGCCTTCTCCCGAGCCCTGCACCCCAGCAGCAGCTCCGCTCGAAGTCTCTGCTCAGGAGCTCTGCACCCCAGCAGCAGCTCCGCTCGAATCTCTGCTCAGGAGCTCTGCACCCCAGCAGCAGCTCCGCTCGAATCTCTGCTCAGGAGCTCTGCACCCCAGCAGCAGCTCCGCACGAATCTGCTCAGGAGCTCTGCACCCCAGCAGCAGCTCCGCTCGAATCTGCTCAGGAGCTCTGCACCCCAGCAGCAGCTCCGCACGAATCTCTGCTCAGGAGCTCTGCACCCCAGCAGCAGCTCCGCACGAATCTCTGCTCAGGAGCTCTGCACCCCAGCAGCAGCTCCGCTCGAATCTCCTGATCATGCTCTTCCTTGGGCTTTTATGGTGGTCCAAGCACCCTCCACAACCACGTGTACGACCTGACGCCTAGGTCTGATGCCGTCAAGAACAAAAGACCTCAGACGTGGGCGTGGCTGACAGACGTTTGCCAAGGCAAGGTGTGACCATATAATTGGTTAAATTAGGTCTCCCCAGAGACCTCACAAGCCCAGCTGAACTACATCACATCCTCTTGAGCCCCAACAATATCTACTCTTAAAATTATTCTTGCTACAATGAAGAGTTCTCTTCCCCAAGGCACAGTATTCGTCCCATTTCTCTTCCTCATTCTCATTTTAGGCATAGACAGAGACATAAATCATGGCAGTGTATCATCCTTTGCAAATGATATTAGAATTGGTATGAAAGTAGCATCCCTAGAGGACATAGCGACCCTCCAAGCTGATATAAATCAAGTCTTTCAGAGGACTACTGACAACAGTATAATTTTCAGTGAAGACTAATTTCGGTTAGTATGTCACGAAGAAAAACCGAAATCGGAGTAAAAGACGAACTCAAACTACTCAGTAGAACGTGTCAAATATGCGAGATCTGGGAGTTATAATGTCAGATCTTACGTTCGAGAAACACAGCAGTATTGTTATCGCAAGTGAAAGAAATAATTAGAACCTTTAAACAAACAAAAAAAAAAAGATGCCAAGTCAATGATAATACTCTTCAGGTCACTTGCTCTCTCTCTAGGCTGGAATATCGCTGTATACTAACGGCCCTCATTAAGGCAGGCGAAATAGCTGAGCTGGAAAAATGACAGAGAACCTTCATCACGCCCAATTTCAAACCTACACACTACCACAACAGCGTAGAAGTTTTGTAGAAGTTTTCAAAATCAAGCTCTACTACCTGCGCCAAGTAGGCGCCTGATCAGCTGGGGTATGATGGGTATGTGTCAGCGAGTTGCCAACAGCAACAGCCTGGTTGAGCAGGCAAGCACCAGAAACGGTTGCCCCCAGGCAGGACTGCGGGTGTAGGAAGAGATTCGAAACAGGCCACAGGTATATCATTGATTTTTCACTTTTTTGTGAAATTTTAAATTTGAAGGTAATCTAGTACAGTTTGTGTATATATTTTTTAAGAGCTGCAAATGTATTTTTTTTTTTTTTGACATTAAACCTGAGTTTTCAACATTTAATATATATGGTGATTTGCAGTGAAATTCAAATTTATTCGTTTAAATATTAAAGAGTAGGGTTATAGCAAGAGTGATTCTCTATGGGACGGTTTGAGAAGAGGCGTACTTATAAAGGTTATTTTACAGTGTTTTCCTGTTTTAACCCTCGAGTTGAATACAGTATCTGTCGTCCCGTAATAGTTCTGAAGATCGTTGTTCCCGCAGTTCGGTCTCAGACCAGATTTCCTGAGCTGAGAAGAAAATATTGCAAGGTTAAAATGTTTAAATAACAAAAAAAGGCACGATACCGTGACTGGAACAATACACAAATAACCCGCACATAGAGGAGAGGAGCTTACGACGATGTTTCGGTCCGACTTGGACCATTTACAAAGTCACACAGAAAACATACAGAAGAGTCTAAATACGTACTGTATTGTATGAAGTTCGTAAGATTTACATGCCATCTTATGTTTGAAAGAAACAGAAATCCTGTCAAAGTGCAACACGTTTAAGAGCATTCATTAGTCAGAGAGAAATACGGCTGTCTCACTCTTTTCTGTTAGTGTGTCTTTGTAAATGGTCCAAGTCGGACCGAAACGTCGTCGTAAGTTCTTCTCTTATGTGCGTGTTTCTGTATTGTTCACTGGATGGTTGGTGTCGTCAAGCTTATTGTCCGAATGTCGATACAGTAGGAATCCAGCTTAGTACCTGTCACGAGCGAAACAGGATCTCCTGCAATAGGAACCTAGCATAGAATCGATCACAGTAGGATTTCTTTGATATACCTTTGACCTTTGATGAGTTCCGAGAGATTTTCTACTCCCAGAGCCCGACCTTGAGCAAGGTTTCTCTGGTACTTGCTTGGTGAACCAGGCTGTTGCTGCTGTTGGCCCACTGACCCACATTTTCATCACAGCCTGGTTGGTCTGGAATCTGGTAAAGATACTTGTCCGGTTTCTTCTTGAAGACTTCTTCACTTGTCACAGCAGTGTTTCTGATATCTAGTAAGATGTGGATTTGTTGGGCCACAGATGTTGATACAGTGTTCCCATATTGCGCCCCTGCTTTCCACTGGGTTTGTTTTTCACTTCCTCCTATATCTCGCATTCCAGTATGTCAAGGCCCTCAAGTGCTTTAGGTATGTATTATCATGTATCTCTCATCCGCTTTAGTGAGTACATATTGAAGACTTAAGGCATTCCCAGGAATTTAAACTGTTTTATTGGCTCGTTTTGCACGTCGCAAAACACTTAATACAAGTGAGTATACTACTGTACCTGACGGTTGCCTAATAAGTCAATCATTTCAGTGAGTCCACAGTATGGCAGGCTAATCCACATGTTTATAGGCACACTTGTAGCGACTCCTCAATAGAACCGACGCCACTGGCCCTAGACTATTCAACATCTTTCCAGAAGATATCAGAAACACTGCAGGGGCAAGTGTAAAAGTCTTCAAGATCAAACTGGACAAGTATCTTCACCAGGTGCCAGATCAACCAGACTTTGATGGATATGTGGGGCATCGGGCCACCAGCAGCAACATCCTGATTGACGAAACAAACACCAAATAAGACTGACCCATGGTCGGGCTCCGGGAGTAGAAAGACTCCCGGAACTTATCAAAGGTACTGAACGGGTCATCGTGTGACAAAGACCCATGTTATGCTTTTTATCAGACGAATGAGCTAAAGCTAACAAAAGCAGCGTGTTCCACACGGGACCTGAGTTCAGTGCCAGAAAGTTGAACGAAATTTATTTCCCCTTAACTCTTGCGGATTCTTAAAAAAAAAAATGGAACGAGCGCACAAGGGGCAGCGGGAATATGAACCTCCTGACTTATTGTACAGCCACTGGTACAACGAAGGTATAGTCTGCGTATAACGCTGTCTCGGGACTAGAGGGAGAAAATAGAAATCTGTTACGGAAACCTGCACATATAAGGGAAAGGATTGATGGAGGGTCTTTTGATAGGGACTTATCAGTCTACGATTGACTGAAAGGTAATGCGAAGGGGGAGGGTGTTTGTGCTGATGCTGGTAAATTAGGCAGAGCAAACTCTGACTGTAAACAGTATGTAGCAAGTTAGGTATATGAAGACTGAATGTTGAATACTTGAGTGAAATATGTTAGAGATTGCAATAATGTACAGGAGTCACAGTACACAGCATTATACAGCAGTCATACACTGCAGTAATATACACCATCCCCACACTGCAGGTAGAGCCTGAAAGAAAAGGGAGGTTCCAGGATAAATAAATACTTGGTGGGTGCAGCAGGCAGGCGAGGCGTGGCAGCATATTTTTAACCTAAAACCTCCACCGCCTGCAATTTGCAGCTGTTCGGTAAATTTTAGTGGGCGGGTTCCAGTTCCAGTGGTGGTGGGCGGCCCTGGCCACGTTCGATAGCGGTTATAGCGTGTTGTGATGGTGGCATCGTGTTGTAGTGTTGGTAGGCTTCGTGTAGTGGCGGTACTCCTGTTAGAGTATTTATGTATTAGTACTTACCAAAAAGTGTGTATATGAGCACCTGTTTGAGACTGTAAGGGCTGATCTGGTGGGTGTACAGCTTCCATTCGTGGCTCCTTCTGGACCTTCCCATATTAAAAAGTTTGTTATTTTACCCTGTCTTTGCCCAGGATTATTTTGTACACGTGCTTTGTCTTCTGTACGTTTGACCTGTCTCAAGATATAGCTTTTGCACTTTCGTTACAGTATCAGTCTGTAGGCATACCTCTGAATTTTTTAGAACTAGGTTTGGTATAGGGATAGGTGAAGATTGCCCACTGGCGCTGCGTACTTGAGGGTTAAGGACAATATAAACTTTTGATGATGAGTTTCGAGAGAATTTCTAGTCCCCAGCCCGGCCATGGGCCATGAATCCTTGTTCAAGCTTCTGAAATAACTGTTTGTAGATATAGCATACACCAATGAAGTTATTTTGATTGTGTGACCTAGGAATACATGTCATGTATTCCTAGGTCATTCTTTGTTTTGTCTGATTGTACGAGAGGTTATTATTGCAGGTAGTAACCTGTATCGGTTCTTGTTTTCCATTGTTTTCGCTACTATAAGTGGTAAGCTGTCTGATCACCTGGGTGGCTAACCCTCTGGGTTAGTCAGTGCGTCATAGGGGGGATTGCCTGTCTTATTTCCATTGTGGTCCTTCAATCTTGTCCCCCAGAATGTGACCCACACCAGTCGACCAACACCCAGGTACCTTCTTACTGTTAGGTGAACAGGGACAGCAAGTGTAAGGAAACATGTTCAACGTTTCCACCCATGCTGGGGATTGAACCATGGACAGTGTGTGAGGCGAATGCGTTGCACTTATTGGCGTTGAAGCAGTTACATGTTCGACAATTTCTGCAGCCTGTCCAGGTCTTCGTGTTGTTAATTCGTCCTCTGCAGGTGTCGTTTTGATAATTTTTAGCATCGAGGCCTGGTCTCAGACCAGGCCTCGGGAGCATTGACCCCCGAAACCCTCTTCAGGTATCTGTGACGAAGAAAGTCGTTCTTTAGAGGCAGGTGATCAGCGCACACACTGCTGGGGGCACCCTGTACCATCAGCTGTAATCAACACTGAAACCCACACATTTGATATCACCTGGTACACAGCAGACAGAAAAAAAACATACACTAAATTCCTGCTGAAATTAATTTGCATACATGACTGCACTGTGAAAGAGCGCCCGCGCGCTTGGAGAGAGACTGACAAATTAATTCTCTCTCTCTCTCTCTCTCTCTCTCTCTCTCTCTCTCTCTCTCTCTCTCTCTCTCTCTCTCTCTCGCTCGCTCGCTCGCTCGCTCGCTCGCTCGCGCACAAGCACGCGTGTACATACGCACGTACAACATGGGCGGAGAGAAGTTGCAAATCTCAGGAATGAAAAGGACCTTGGGGTGAATATAACACCAAGCATATCACCAGAAATATACATAATTCTTATAGCGTTAGCAACATATTCAAGAACAGCAAACCTCTGAATAGCATTCAAAAACAGAGTTTTTCAGAACCTTGTATGCGACATATGATAGGCTAATCCTTGAGTATGTGGCCCCATCATGGAACCCACACCTGGTCAAGCACGCAAAGCTCAGAAAGATTCAAAAGTTTACAACCAGGTTAGTGCCAGAACTACGAGGGAGTTTACCTGGAGGGTATTCTGGGGATCACCGCCACCCCCCGCGGCCCGACCCACGACCAGGCCTCCTGGTGGATTAGGGCCTGATCAACCAGGCTGTCACTGCTGGCCGCACGTAGTCCAACGTACGAACCACAGCCCGGCTGCTCCGGCACCGAATTTAAGTGACTGAAGGAACTGAACCTGACTTGACGGGAAGGAGTACAGGGGAGAACATGATAACTGCATGACGGATGACGAGCCTGGCCCATGGCCGGGCTCCTGGAGAAGAAAAACCCTCGAAACTCATCAAAGGTACAAAATCCCAAGAGGTGTTGGTCGTGCAGAACAGACTCGGTGAATTTAGAGGACCAGGATCTAGAGGACCCACTTGGAAATTGAGAACACAGATGAATTATCAAGAAGTTTCAAGAGTAGATATAATAATGGCTAACAGGCCAGCAAATACAACTCTGCGAGTACACCTCCCATTGTAGTGGTTGGTCAGACTGGAGGAACTTGGCTACACCACACAGTATTTGGTATTCAGCATTTCACTTGACAGTACTCCTTTTACAGTCTGTAACAAAATTGTTGTGCAGGTAGTGGAGGGATCTCCTTGACCTACATAGATATAGCATTTTTTTTTAAATAATACTAGTTACAAGACCACATCAATATTTGTGATATTATTATTTTTTTATTATTTGCATTACATCGACTAGCATTTATGTAGCTTGTTACCGTTAGGTGAACAGGAGGTAGGTGTGTATGCGAGGGGGGGGGGATAAACTACGTTACATTCGTAGCTCAGGTGGAACTAGTGTCTCTGTTCTCGTGCTGGTATTTAATATGTAGAAATACAAAATGGAAATATAAGGATTATAACTTAGGATTCTTTAAGAAAACCAAGCGGTATGGCTTAATTCCGTTGGATCCTTAGGTCCTTCCTCGAGCATGTGATCCACAAAATCTAATGACTCCTAGTCATCTACCTGTTGCTAGGTCTTGCCTTTTTCAGGATTGAACCCGAGTACTTTAGCTTGTGAGCAAAAACTCTAACAGTGACCAATGGCTTCAGGCAGTCTCTGGGTTAGCATATGAGAAGGAGGAGGAAAAGAATAATAGAAAATATTAGATACAGGATGAAAAGAATGATGACGTACATTAGAAACAGGAATAAGGAAATGTGGAAGGGGAGGTAAAAGGAAAAAGCTAAGGGAAAAGGAGGAACGTATCAGGAAGAGGAAGCGCAGGGCATTCCATAAAAAACCCAAGAGAATAAAAGAGCTCTTTGGGTTCGCTGACCGCCTGATACCTGTCGGTATGTCATGGCGCTTGGTGTGCATTTGCTTGTTTTCCTTTGATCACGGGAAGACATGGTCACGTGGTAGAGTCGAGACCTGAATGTTAAAACTTAACCGTCCACTTGTACGTAAACATACTCGTTCAGCCCCTAATACCTTCGCCAAGTTATACATCAGATAGGAAGGTATTTCCCTCGGCTCTTGTCATCTTTTATGTCACTTTATGTATTCTGTGGGTAGTATTGGTGTGTGTGTTTGCTAGTCTTACTGAGTTAAACGTTAACGACCACCAACTTGCCTTGTACGATCATCATGGACCACACTGAAGACCATCAGGATACGCTTGAGGAGTTTATATATGTTGTTTGTTATCTGCTAATGATTTTGGGTCATCCCCCCATGGGGGGTTCTCAGACCAGACCGTATGTTGAAAAGAAAATATTAGAGATAAGAACTATTAAGAAACGCGCACTAAAGTTCCACCTTACTCAGTTGTTTGTGCACACGAACTTGCCTCACCTTGCAGTGGACTACTAACACAAAGCCAGTATTTGGTTTTCCATTGTTGCATTCCAGGTCAACATTAGCACTAGAGATGAGAATCTTACCATATTGTGAAGGTAAAATATTGTGTAGGGTAGGGTAGGGACCACCTGGGATTGAATTGGTGTTCTTGCAGTTTCAAGTCTACAACTGTACTCACTTAGGCATAGTGTAAAGATAATTTCAGCGTATCAGGAAAGGAACAAATTGCGTAACGAGTACTGGGAACCAAACAGGAGTCCTTGAAATATCAGTTTCACCAGTATAGCTAACAACTCAATCACAGAGTGTACCAATGTTTATTATATTGACACATCTCTCTCCTCTGTTTACATATAGAGTATGACATCTTTGTAATAACACTTAGGTATGGAAGGAATGAAGATCTCAAAATGAACACTATATACAAAACTCAAGAGGGTCACCAAATAGAACAAAAGGAACACTTAAAAGACCTGGGAATAATTATGTCAGCTGACCTTTCTTTTAAGGACCATAACAAGACAAAGATCACGTCAGCCAGGAAGATGATGGGGTGGGTATTAAGAACTTTCAAAACAAGGGAAATAATGCCAGTGGTGACACTCTTCAAATCGCTAGTGCTCCCTCATTTAGAATATTGCTCAGTGCTGACGGCCCCGTTCAAAGCAGGAGAGATATCAGAGCTGGAACAAATACAGAGATCGTTTATGGCTCACTTTGAGCCAGTAAAGCACCTAAACTACTGGGAACGCCTCCAAGTCTTGAACATGTACTCATTGGAGCGGAGGAGAGTGAGATACATGATAATATATACCTGGAAAGTACTCGAGGGCCTGTTCCCAAATCTACACACTGCCATAACAACATGCTGAAGTGAGAGATATGGGAGGAAGTGCAAAATAAACCCAATGAGCAGGGGGTGCGGTGCGGACAATAAGGGAACACTGTATCAACATCCGGGGTCCCAGACTATTCAACATCTTACCAAAGATATCAGAAACACGGCTGGAACAAGTGTGGAAGCCTTCAAAAGGAAACTGAACAAGTATCTTCACCAGGTGCCAGATCAACTAGGCTGTGGTGGATATTTGGGGCAGCGGGCCTCCAGCAGCAACAGCCTGGTTGACCAGGCAAGCACCAGACAAGCCTGGCCCATGGCCGGGCTCTGAGAGTATTGAAACTCACGAAACTCTTCAAACGTATATCAAAAGTAAAGTATATATTAAGGCATCGGCAATCTTCATGACCCACGACAAAACACTGATATCTGTTTCTGGTTCAAAGGGCATCGCCCCCACTGCTCAGTCTCAAACAAGGCCTCCTAAATTGTAAAGGCAACCCTTTCTCTTTTATGTGCGGGTAATTTGTGTATTGCTAAGTCAACATTATAGGAATAAAAACCACGTAGAACCGCGCTCTGCAGTGATGTTTGATATGCATCATGCGGCGGTATTTATTAGTTCGCTTTATATGTTGTCTACCATTTGGAGATTTTTCTTATTATCTTGATCTTTAATAAATTTATGAGTATGCTTTCTAACATTTGCGGCGAACTTTATTGACGTGGTTTCCGGTCTACCGTAAGTATTGCCAAATAAACTTGTTTGTTAATTTTGGTGTCTAATATTTAATCTTCGATAGGTCTGATGTCTATCAGTTAATCTTCAGGTTGTCTAGGGTCTGCCAGTTAATCTTTAGTAGATTTGGTGTGTATCATTTAGTGATTTTTCAGCAAACTTATCTTGATGTGCTTTGGCCAAAAATTACAGACCAGTAACCCTGACTTTGCGCATCAGAAAAGTCTTCGATAGGGTGATGAGACGCCATTTTACAAATTTTGTGAAACTGCACAACCCATACCAGCACGTATTTAGAGAGGGAAAATCATGCAGAATTACGGAGAAGTTGAAAGAAAACGAAAATACAGATGTATACACGGATTTCGTAAAGGGGTTTGACAGATGCGATCATGGGGTGACTACATAAAGTGAGGGCAGTAGGTATGACGGGGAAAGTAAGAAAATGGATATTCACCTTTCTGGCAAATAAAACAGAAATAGTAGTAAACAACAAAATCCAGTATTAGCAAAGTCAAAAGCTGTTTATCCCAAGGTGCAGTTCTGGTGCCTCTTGAGGATAGGAAGACTGTTGATGTTCCTTTACATTTTTAGGGAAGGTATTGTAAAGTCTTAGGCGTTTATGTTATAACCTCTAAAAGGCTTAAGAGATTCTCAATTCTTGGCGATCAGAATGCTAGAAAATGAAGAGATCGAGTTACATTTTAATGTACCGGGAGGGGTTATGGTGTGATGGATGTTGGGGAGGGGTTGTGATGCGTTGGATGTTGGGGAGGGGTTGTGATGTGTTGGATGTTGGGGAGGGGTTGTGAGGTGTTGGATGTTGGGGAGGGGTTGTGATTTGTTGGATGCTGGGGAGTTGTGATGTGTTGGATGTTGGGGAAGGGTTGTGATGTGTTGGATGTTGGGGAGGGGTTATGATGTGTTGGATGTTGGGGAGGGGTTGTGATGTGTTGGATGTTGGGGAGGGGTTATGGTGTGTTGGATGTTGGGGAGGGGTTATGATGTGTTGGATGTTGGGGAGGGGTTGTGGTGTGTTGGATGTTGGGGAGGGGTTGTGGTGTGTTGGCAGCTGGGGAGGGGTTGTGGCGTGTTGGATGTTGGGGAGGGGTTATGGTGTGTTGGATGTTGGGGAGGGGTTATGGTGTGTTGGATGTTGGGGAGGGGTTGTGGTGTGTTGGATGTTGGGGAGGTGTTATGATGTGTTGGATGTTGGGGAGGGGTTTTGATGTGTTGGATGTTGGGGAGGGGTGGTGGTGTGTTGGCAGCGGGGGCGGGGTTGTGGTGTGTTGGATGTTGGGGAGGGGTTATGGTGTGTTGGATGTTGGGGAGGGGTTATGGTGTGTTGGATGTTGGGGAGGGGTTGTGGTGTGTTGGATGTTGGGGAGGTGTTATGATGTGTTGGATGTTGGGGAGGGGTGATGTGTTGGATGTTGGGGAGGGGTTGTGATGTGTTGGATGTTGGGGAGGGGTTGTGGTGTGTTGGATGTTGGGGAGGGGTTGTGGTGTGTTGGATGTTGGGGAGGGGTTATGGTGTGATGGATGTTGGGGAGGGGTTATGATGTGTTGGATGTTGGGGAGGTGTTATGATGTGTTGGATGTTGGGGAGGGGTGATGTGTTGGATGTTGGGGAGGGGTTGTGATGTGTTGGATGTTGGGGAGGGGTTGTGGTGTGTTGGATGTTGGGGAGGGGTTGTGGTGTGTTGGATGTTGGGGAGGGGTTATGGTGTGTTGGATGTTGGGGAGGGGTTATGGTGTGTTGGATGTTGGGGAGGGATTGTGGTGTGTTGGATGTTGGGGAGGGGTTATGGTGTGTTGGATGTTGGGGAGGGGTTATGATGTGTTGGATGTTGGGGAGGGGTTATGATGTGTTGGATGTTGGGGAGGGGTTATGGTGTGTTGGATGTTGGGGAGGGGTTGTGGTGTGTTGGATGTTGGGGAGGGGTTATGGTGTGTTGGATGTTGGGGAGGTATTGTGGTGTGTTGGATGTTGGGGAGGGGTTATGGTGTGTTGGATGTTGGGGAGGGGTTGTGGTGTGTTGGATGTTGGGGAGGGGTTATGGTGTGTTGGATGTTGGGGAGGGGTTGTGTGTTGGATGTTGGGGAGGGGTTATGGTGTGTTGGATGTTTGGGAGGGGTGATGTGTTGGATGTTGGGGAGGGGTTATGGTGTGTTGGATGTTGGGGAGGGGTTATGGTGTGTTGGATGTTGGGAAGGGGTTGTGATGTGTTGGATGTTAGGGAGGGGTTGTGGTGTGTTGGATGTTGGGGAGGGGTTGTGGTGTGTTGCATGTTGGGGAGGGGTTGTGGTGTGTTGGATGTTGGGGAGGGGTTATGGTGTGTTGGATGTTGGGA
The DNA here is from genome assembly GCF_038502225.1 of Cherax quadricarinatus. NCBI lineage: Eukaryota > Metazoa > Arthropoda > Malacostraca > Decapoda > Parastacidae > Cherax > Cherax quadricarinatus. Next base: position 26,644,565 of record NC_091346.1, on the reverse strand, counting down.
AGGGGTTGTGATGTGTTGGATGTTAGGGAGGGGTTGTGGTGTGTTGGATGTTGGGGAGGGGTTGTGGTGTGTTGGATGTTGGGGAGGGGTTGTGGTGTGTTGGATGTTGGGGAGGGGTTGTGGTGTGTTGGATGTTGGGGAGGGGTTATGGTGTGTTGGATGTTTGGGAGGGGTGATGTGTTGGATGTTGGGGAGGGGTTGTGATGTGTTGGATGTTGGGGAGGGGTTGTGGTGTGTTGGATGTTGGGGAGGGGTTGTGGTGTGTTGGATGTTGGGGAGGGGTTGTGGTGTGTTGGGTATTGAGGAGGGGTTGTGGTGTGTTGGATGTTGGGGAGGGGTTGTGGAGTGTTGGATGTTGGGGAGGGGTTGTGATGTGTTGGATGTTGGGGAGGGGTTGTGGTGTGTTGGATGTTGGGGAGGGGTTGTGGTGTGTTGGATGTTGGGGAGGGGCTGTGGTGTGTTGGATGTTGGGGAGGGGTTGTGGTGTGTTGGATGTTGGGGAGGGGTTGTGGAGTGTTGGATGTTGGGGAGGGGTTGTGGTGTGTTGGATGTTGGGGAGGGGTTGTGGTGTGTTGGGTATTGAGGGGTTGTGGTGTGTTGGATGTTGGGGAGGGGTTGTGGTGTGTTGGATGTTGGGGAGGGGTTGTGGTGTGTTGGGTGTTGGGGAGGGGTTGTGGTGTGTTGGAAGTTGGGGAGGGGTTGTGGTGTGTTGGGTATTGGGGAGGGGTTGTGGTGTGTTGGGTATTGGGGAGGGGTTGTGGTGTGTTGGGTATTGGAGAGGGGTTGTGGTGTGTTGGGTATTGGGGAGGAATTGTGATGTATTGAGTGTTGGGGAAGGGTTGTGGTTTGTTGTGTATTGGGGAGGGGTTGTGGTGTGTTGGGTATTGGGGAGGGATTGTGATGTATTTTGGTGTTGGGGAGGGGTTGTGGTGTGTTGGGTGTTGGGGAGGGGTTGTGTTGGATGTTGGGGAGGAGTTGTGTTGGATGTTGGGGGTTGTGGTGTTGGTTGTTGGGGAGGGGTTGTGGTGTGTTGGGTATTGGGGAGGGATTGTGATGTATTGGGTGTTGGGGAAGGGTTGTGGTTTGTTGTGTATTGGGGAGGGGTTGTGGTGTGTTGGGTATTGAGGGATTGTGATGTATGGTGTTGATGTTAGGGGTTGTGGTGTGTTGGGTGTTGGGGAGGGGTTGTGGTGTGTTGGGTGTTGGGGAGGGGTTGTGTTGGATGTTGGGGAGGAGTTGTGTTGGATGTTGGGGGTTGTGGTGTTGGTTGTTGGGGAGGGGTTGTGGTTTTTTGGGTATTGGGGAGGGATTGTGATGTATTGGATGTTGGGGAGGTGTTGTGATGTGTTGGATGTTGGGGAGGGGTTGTGTTGGATGTTGGGGAGGGGTTTTGTTGGATGTTGGGGAGAGGTTGTGGTGTTGGTTGTTGGGGATCGGTTGGATGTTGGGGAGGGGTTGTGGTGTGTTGGGTATTGGGGAGGGATTGTGATGTATTGGGTGTTGGGGAGGGGTTGTGGTGTGTTGGGTGTTGGGGAGGGGTTGTGCTGGATGTTGGGGAGAGGTTGTGGTGTTGGTTGTTGGGGATCGGTTGGATGTTGGGGAGGGGTTGTGGTGTGTTGGATGTTGGGGAGGGGTTGTAGTGTGTTGGGTATTGGGGAGGGATTGTGATGTATTGGGTGTTGGGGAGGGGTTGTGGTGTGTTGGGTGTTGGGGAGGGGTTGTGTTGGATGTTGGGGAGGGGTTGTGGTGTTGGTTGTTGGGGAGGGGTTGTGGTGTTGGTTGTTGGGGAGGGGTTGTGGTGTTGGTTGTTGGGGAGGGGTTGTGGTGTTGGTTTTTGGGGAGGGGTTGTAGTGTGTTGGGTGTTCGAGCTGTTTGTGTTAAGGAGTAGTTGAGCTTGTGATAGCGTGTGTCGTATAGTGTTTTAGTGTTGTGTCATTAACATGTAAGGTGGTGCCGCTGCAGGTCACTTATCTGAGCAGACACGTACAGAATACGTAATGGAGGGTGGCGGGTAAATGTTCGTGCGTACATACGTACATACAGCAGATACGTGCTAGGCAGGAACGGACAGAGCGATGCTAGTGGAAACAAGGAAAACATTTTTTTGTAACTTGTGCAGTAGTATATATTACGTTTAATATGACAGATATGGAGATGTGGGGATGACGAAGATGTGTGATCAGCAGCAGCAGCAGCAGCAACGGATGGATGGATGCCAATCATTTTCAAATGGCCAGGTGGCGGCCGCTGATGGAGAATGGCGGCCGGTACATAGGGGATGGTTGGAGGGATGGGGGATGGGTACGTTTAAGGCAAGAGGGATGTTGGTGTGTTTGGGGTTTGTGTGTTAGATTTAAAGCCTATCGACGGCACAAGGGTCTTCAAGACTGATGTTCACCTGTAGACAAACATTCAATAATACTTTGATCCTAATATAGAGATTACTAAGATGCACATCTTATTGTGTATCCATGAAGAGTTACACCTCTCATATATAGACTCTTCACCCCCAACTGATGCAGATGAAGGGCTCATAATTCAAGGCACTGGAGCTATTCTCTTTCTTGGATCAGGCATGATTGCCTCCCTTTTCCAGGGCGCTGTATGATCCCTTTGGGTTTAGCGACTTCCCCAATAATATAGTGATCTGTGTGTAATATGAGGCGGGCTGGGAAGTAGGTTCTCCAGGGAGGTAATGTCGGAAGAGGATGTACAGACGATCATTCTAAATGTACGTCTGTTGTTCACCTGCAAATTATTCCGGGATCATCGCCTCAGTAATCTGGTCTTAAGCCAGGCCTCCTTGTTAACGGTCTGTTTCGTCAAACTACTAGTATTCGCAGCACGCAGTCCAACATGGGCACCCAAGCTCTACTGATCAGGATGATATACGTGAATTTATTGTGAATGGCGCTTGTTAACATTATGTATAATGTTTGGTAGGTGAGTAGACGGACGTCAAAGTCCGTCAGGTTCTCACCTCATACAACTATTGGCCAGCTGTAGCAATTCTTAGCCTGCAGGGCTCGGGCATATCTAGTATTCAAGTGGTATATGATGTTTGTCTTCAATACCTCTTCGTTTAGTTTGTTCCACTCACTACCTTGACTGAACAAATATTTCTTTAGGTGTGTGTAGCTGATTTCCGACTTTAATTGCCTTTTCTGCCTCGCCTTGCACGTGTGCACACGCGCAAAATACTTGGGTTGGTACCTGAAGGTTACCTGAAGACGATGTCGGGGGTTATCGCCCAACAGCCCGGTCCCGGAGTGGGCCTTTTTGTATAATGACCTGATCAACCAAACTGTCGATGCTAGCTGCAAGCAGTCCAACGTACGCATGAAGGGCGTTAAAAAGTTCACAAAGAATAAAATGTCACAAAACTATGACGTTTTGGGCCTTTCCGTCTTCGTCCTGTTTTTATAATTACCGGGGTGCCTGTAGGGATTTCGGTGAATATTCAGGGAAGTTTTTTGACATTAATAATTTAATAGTATTTTTAATTAATGTTGGTTAGTTTAACTTGGTATGATACGGTAGAATTTATTTGTCTTGAGGGTTTGTTCGTAGCTTTTATTAGTTTTATCTGTTTCGCTGTGTATATGTGCACTCGCCTAATTGTGGTTGCAGGGGTCGAGACCCAGCTCCTGGCCCCACCTCTTCACTGATCGCTACTAGGTCCTCTCTATGCTTCCTGAACTTTGCTATACCTCGTCTTAAAACTATGTATGGTTCTTGCCTCCACTACATCACTTGCTAGGCTATTCCACTTCCTGACGACTCTATGACTGAAGAAATACTTCCTAACATCCCTGTGACTCGTCTGAGTCTTCAGCTTCCAATTGTGACCCCTTGTCTCTCTGTCCCCTCTCTGGAGCACCCTGTGTGTGTGTGTGTGTGTGTGTGTGTGTGTGTGTGTTTACTGTTATGAACGCTGAGTGACCTACACGGTCAAAGTGCACTGAAAATATGGCAACCACTACCCTCCATCCTGTACCCCTACTCCTATTTCCCTTTCGATCGTCAAAGGCACGGCACAGCTGCTCTTATTGAGAGCGTAGGGCAGGGGAAGGTGTGTGGGTGCGTGTGATGACACGACAAAGGCCACACAATAGTCTCTCCCTGCTAGTAGCAGCTGCACTGTCACAGTTACTGCTGCAGCACAGGGCTCATGCTCTTACCGACTAGCTCTCATCTCATCCCCTGTGTAACATTTGTTGATGTTGCTGGCCACACTGTTGCACAGGTTTGTTGCTGATGTGTGACCTCATAGTGTGTTGTGGAGGTGTAAGGTCCACATGTGATGTTGAGGGGGGTTGTAAGAGCCACAAGTGTTATGAAAGGTTGTATGGTTTACATGAGATGTTGTAAGCAGGATTGAGGAGAAGGGGGGGGGGGTATCAGTATGGAGGTGGTGAGGCGCTGACTTCACACATTATCCAGTTGCTGTTATTGCAGTCGTCGGCGAAAAATAACCTGAGACAGGATCTTTATCATATGATGAACCGTTCAGAGGTAGCATTGGCTGCATGGGCGAGAAACTGAGAAGTAACCGCTGGCGTGCGGAGCACTGAGTGTGATGTCAACTAACACTGATGTGAGTGTGGCACTTGTTTGTCCTGTGACGGCTCATTGCATTGGACCGCTGGCTTACTGATCAGACAACCAAGCCTCACAGATTATTGTTTGTCACTTATTTCTTCTCTCTTTCCTCCTCCTCTCTCTTCCCCTCCCCTTCCCTCCCTTCCTTTCCCTTCTTGTGGTTGCCACATTCCGTAGAAACCACTTTTTCTGGGTGGAAATGAAAGCCGGGGGGGGGGGAGGATATTTTTTTAAAAACGAGGGATTTAAAGTTCTTTGTAACTATCTCTTTAGTATCCCCTGTCCTTTCCAGTGTCCAGATCTTGTCATAAGTACTTATAATGTCTGCTGACCTTGATTGACTGCTGAATAATGTGTATCAATTAAAATAAATCAGTTCTGTTTCCATACAACTCCTCTTGCACTCTGGGTAGATCGATAACATTCTTTGTACACACACACACACACACACACACACACACACACACACACACACACACACACACACACACACACACACACACACACACATACATACATTATGCTAAAAAAAATCTGGTTGGATAACAGTGTAAAATATTAAGGTTCGTATTGCTCTTATGATTTAGTTTTAATTTTGTGGTTTAATTTATAGTAATATTTTATACATAAAAGGTTCATGTTAGCCAACTCATTCGTTTTTGACAGTACATAATTTATATTGCAAATAAAACAAATTGTATTAAATTGCTTAGACTTCATATACTGTCGGTCTAAATAATTGCATAGCTACCAAAATGAGGGAAAGTCTAAAAATGGGAGGATATTTGGTTTCCAATAGGTTCTTTTCTAAAGATGTATATGGCAACCCTCTCCCACGTCCCTCTTCCACGCCCCTCTTCCACGCCCGTCTCCCACGCCCCTCTTCCACGCCCCTCTCCCACGTTACTGTAGTACCTACTTGTATTCAGCTTAATTCATTACTTAAAGCTTCCCCGGCTGCTGCAGTGACTGGGTATTGTGTGTATACTCCGTATATGTGACACGTGAATTGTGTACCATATTTAACGCTCAAAACTAATATGACGTTCATGAAACATTTTGTATGTTTATATTTTCCAGGTGTGAATAGTGATGACACGTATTTGGTGCGGAACATTGTAATCTTAGTGCGTGTTGGGGCTTCCCAAGGGGTGTTTTTGGCAGCTCTCCATTTTTCAGACCAAGCCTTTTAAAATAGGAAGAAAATGGTAAAGAAATAGTATTAAAAATACTCGAACGTAAAGGCTGTACTGGCCATTAGCAAAAGTTTGAAAGATTTGCTCATCATCATGAGATAGGAAAGACCAGTAATCCTGCCAGAGGGCAAAACATGAGAGGATGGTAGTATATGTTACTTGTGTTGGGTCTTAGCAGAGCCATCTGTTGACATTCGTGACGTTTCTCTAGAATCTAGACACTAGTCAAACACCTGGGGTTGGATGCAGAGTGGTATTGCGACAATAATGCAGGAAAAACACAGGTACAGAGCTGACTTGATAAAGCTCTGTACAAAGTGAAACGTTGCCACAGTAAACACTTTCTCTGCACTGTCTTTTCTTCACTTGTGCCGGTGAAGGAGACTGGATGGTCAAGAGAGCTAGAGCTGACCTAACCACGGAACGGATGGGGGTTGAACCCATGGCGAGTGAGTCGTAAAACTCCAGCCCAGTGCGTTAGCCACTGGACCAGCTGGCTACAATGATATTCATCCAACTAGGTATATTTATACACCAGAGGGAAGTTAGCTTGGGCCCCACTGTGACCATGCAAACTATGATAGAGCTTACCTGTATGAAGCAGGTATGGCACACCTGGTGTGCTGTTAAGGGTCCACCATTTTGTTTTACTTTCAATTTCGTTTTCAATTGGCAGACATAAATCACTGGGGATAACGGGAACTGGTGCTTCGAATGGGACAGGATCGATAATGCATTCGGAATGCAAAGTAAGCAATAAGTCACTTGCTGAGGAATGTATTCAATAATTCATTTGTAATGGGATGTGATCAATAATTCACTTGCAGCAGTCCGAAGCATTCAATCATTCAGTAATTCATTTGAAATGGCAACATTCAGTGATTCACCTGGAGTGAAGCCCAATTGATTCGCTTTGAATAGGTGCTTCCCCTGAGTCACTTGGAATTGGAGCCTCTCAGTATTTCGTTGTAAATGGGATCTAGTGTGACCTACTTGGAATGGGATTTAGTGTGACCTGCTTGGAATGGGATTTAGTGTGACCTTGTAATGGGATCTAGTATATGCTCGTTCCTGCCTTTGCCTTTGAAGGCATTACAAGGTGTGACCCTGTAATGGATTCAATGTGACCTTGGAATTGGATCTAGTGTGACCTGGGAATGAGATCTGGTGTGACCATGGAATGAGATTTGATCTGACTTAATTGATCTTGCAATAGACTTGATGAGAACTATTGTGGGTCTACCTGGAGGGTGTTCCGGGGGTCAACGTCCCTGTGGCCCAGTCCATGACCAGGCCTCGCGGTGGATCAGGGCCTGATCAACCAGGCTGTTACTGCTGGCCAACGTCAGGTTCAAGTGAGCTATAGCTTTGAAGGTAGGCAGATGGATTTTCGAGTTCTTAACACAACACAAAAAGTAGTAGTGACCAGACCAAGATCCAGCATCAGCGAGGTAAGAAGCTCAGTACCCCCCAGCACCACTGCTGTTTGTCATCCTCATAGCAGACATAGATAAAAACACCCGTCACACTTTTGTATCATTTGCAGATGACACTAAAATAAGCATGAAAGTCACTACGGCAGAGGACACAGAAAAAGTACAGGAAGACATAAGCAGGGTTTTCCAGTGGGCAGTGGAGAAAAACATGACTTTCACTGGTGATAAGTTCCAGCTGCTTAGGTTTGGAAAGAATAAAGAACTCAAAAAGAACACTATATACAAAACTTTAGAGGGTCACTAGATAGAACGAAAGGAACACGTAAAAGACCTGGGAATAATTATGTCAGCGGACCTTTCTTTTAAAGACCATAACAATGCTCCCTCATTTAGAATATTGCTCAGTGCTGACGGCCCCGTTCAAAGCAGGAGAAATATCAGAGCTGGAACAAATACAAAGATCGTTTATGGCTCACATTGAGCCAGTAAAGCACCTAAACTACTAGGAACGCCTCCAAGTCTTGAACATGTACTCATTGGAGCGGAGGAGAGAGAGGTACATGATAATATATACCTGGAAAGTACTCGAGGGTCTTGTCCCAAATCTGCACACTTCCATAACAACATACTGGAGTGAGAGATATATGAGGAAGTGCAAAATAAACCCAGTGAGGAGCAGGGGTACAGTGGGGGCAATAAGGGAACACTGTATGAACATCCGGGGTCACAGACTATTCAACATCTTACCAGAAGATATAAGAAACACAGATGGAATAAGTGTAGAAG